>NW_027508713.1:1700000-1782500 GCF_051911475.1 Siphateles boraxobius | reverse complement strand
TGTGTGTGAACAGGGCTGGAGAACATGTATCAGCTGACACGTAACAGGAATTACAAGCTGAGAGTGGATATGGAGGACTTTGAAGGAAGGAAGGGTTTTGCTCTGTACTCGTCCTTCTCTGTGGATTGTGAATGTGCTGGATATAAACTACAAGTTTCAGGGTTCAAGAATGGAGGAGCAGGTAGGACACTTTCATTCACAGGTGTACATGTGTACATTATCATGCACTTTCAAATGTTTTGGTAATTTAAAATAAATTTTTGTTCATGTCCTCAATTTGGATTCAGATTGTTCATTCAGTTTGTAAATATACTGTATGTCTCATTATTTAAATGTGGCTTACATTGGTAAATGTTAAGAAAACCGCACAATAATCTTCAGGAATAATTCAGTGAGCAGTGTGAGATGTCAGACATGTTGCTCTGATAACATACATTATCTGTGTAAAATGAAGCTTGCTAAGTGGAAAATCCATTGTTTATTATGAAACTAATCTGAGTAAACAAGTAGGAATGTGACTCTTTTATATTTCATGTTAATCCTCATAATGATGCTCTTCTCTGCAGGAGACTCTTTGACCCAACACAATGATCAGAAGTTCTCCACCTTTGACAAAGATCAAGACGTCTATGAGAAGAGCTGTGCCCGAGAGTATCTCGGGGGATTTTGGTACGCAACCTGTCACAAAGCAAACCCCAACGGTGTGTATTTATGGGGAGAAGATCCCACCCATTTCGCCATTGGTATTGCTTGGTCAAGCTGGAAGAATTATGCTGTCAGTATGAAATCCATCAGCATGAAGATCAAAAGTGTATCCTAGAAACATTTCAGTGTTAAAAGCCAAAAGTATACTTCATACTATGCATACAGCCAAACTAGTGCTGCACGATTAATCACATTGCAATCGCAATCGCGATGTCAAGCCTATGTGATTATATGATGCAAAATGCTGTGATTTTAAACAAATTAGGGCTATTAATGCAATTAACGCAGCATCTGTTAATTTTTGTCATCATTAGTGTTATATGATCCCGCTCTTATTAATGCAAATGCTTTTAAACCATTCATGCGCGACAAGTTAAAAAGAGAGCGCGCTGCCTCTGACTGTGACTCACAGAAAGACTCGCCAGAATACAGTTCTCTTTCTCGCTTGAACGAACAATAACGCACAATTATGCCAAAATGTCTTTTTGTCGAGTATCTTCGTAACATAAGAGGATTCTTAAGATGTACGTAGAGAGTTGTGAGAGAATGAGGCGCGTGTGAGATCCGCGTCTCCGTCAGCAGCGGCTGCTCTTAAAGAGACAGTACACAGTAGCCACTAATTATCTCTGTCGTTAAAGTTAATCAAAGAACAAAGGGAACAGAGAAAACACTCACTGCTCTTGACTAAAGAACTTTTGTAACTGGATTAGTCTATATATAATTTAAAAATTATGTTTGATAACTTTATTCAATTTCTGTATAGGCTATGTCCTACCTGTTAGACAGGAAGTTGTTATATTTTTTGAAGCCTAATAAATGTTTAAATATTATCCAGACAGCAATGGTTTATTGATCATTATAGGTGTTATCAATCATTTAGTAGTTGTTGCTAGTTTGTGTTGAGAAATACACATTTCAGCATTATCACCAATCTGTGTGTGCAT
This sequence comes from Siphateles boraxobius, assembly GCF_051911475.1. Classification (NCBI taxonomy): domain Eukaryota; kingdom Metazoa; phylum Chordata; class Actinopteri; order Cypriniformes; family Leuciscidae; genus Siphateles; species Siphateles boraxobius. The sequence goes on along the minus strand of NW_027508713.1, from coordinate 1,780,851 downwards.
TTTTCTTGAGAACCAAGCAAGTTGACTCATGAAACCATTTGTTTATGAAATCGCAATATTGACCTCAATAATCACCATATGACATTTTCCCCAAATCGTGCAGCCCTAAGCCGAACACATAGCCTTCCCAAGTATACTCCATTTGATAGTGTGCACAATCACAGGCACTCAACACATGTGTATTAGAAAGTTTCATCTTTGTCCTGTGTGCTGTCCAGAAGTTATGAATGATGAAAAATGACTTTGTACTCTTTTAAACTAGATTGAAATGTATGTGGGTTTCTCTGTACCTGTTTCTCTGAATCTGAATTTCAGATTCACTATCCAAAGGACCTCTTAAACGTTCAATAAACTCCAGTATTAAATGTGTTATGTCTGCATGCAGAAGTGTTTATTTCCACCACAGAAACACTAAATGAGGAATTCTGTGGAATCATAGATGTGAATTAATTGACTATATGAGTTTGGAGTCGTGGGAGCTATGGAGTATTGTACATGTAGACTGGAATTATTAATCACAATGTTTTTGTACAAAATACAAATTAAGCTACTTAGTGAAAACATTGCAAATTATTTTTTTGTACTTTTCTCAGTTAAATAAGAGAATGAACAAATCACAGATTCCTGAATTTATTGCATTTTGCAAAATGTCCCAACCTTTCTGGAAATGCTGTATTTATTTAAAAATAACATTCATGAAAATGAAACAACTTTTTTTTCCTGATATATTGAGATGGACCTCAGCGCATTATTAAACATCTTGTTTGCTTTGAGAGATGGTGCTAAACCAAGATAAAGATGTTTGCTCCTCATTAACCCTTTGAATCTTAAGGAAAATTGTTAATGAATGACAGTAAGTATGTTAATGGTTATGAGTAATTGCTATCTTAGATGCATTTTTCCTTTTCAAATTAAAAAAATTATGTTTAAATTTAATCTACTGCTAAAATGTCTAGGTCTGATATTTCACCTCCAATAATTGATTAACTATTAGTGTTGAACTATATAAGTTGGTGCTCTCTCTCTCTCTATATATATATATATGTAGAGAGAGAGAGAGAGAGAGAGAGAGAGGGGCTCTCAATACATTTCCTTAAAAATGTGTTTAAAACCCGGATTTTTGTAAATTAATTTATTCTGTCAGAAACACATAATAGCATAACAATGTACATTTCATTTCCGTATTGGGGTTTATTTCCTTGTAAAGAACCGTAATGAATTACTCATTATTATATAGAATACAAATGTGAAAATACATAATTTTGCAGGAGTCTTGTGGCATGCAGAGGGATAATCACAGACGAATGGTTTGTCAGATCTGCACACTAGTGAAGGTTAAAATCATATACATTATTAGTATTTATAGCTTAATAAAATAGGCTGTGTGACCATGAGGAATGATTACCTCAGAATGGACGTCCATATGCAAGTTTGAGAGACTTTGTTTAAATTAAATGCATACACATCTTTAGCTATTGTCATGTGTTAGGGACTATACAGTACCATAGGCTGCCAACCTCTGATCTAGAGCTTTATAGTGGACATTTATGTCATAAATATGTTATCAAGACACACAGGAGGAGTCTGAGAATCTGACAGATATATAAAGAGTGTTTGTGTCAGACTGAACAACACAAACGGTGAGTTACTGTTTTATTCTTCATTTAACTCATAGAGCATTTGTACAATTTTCAGAAAATGAAATATAAAAGTGCATTTTATGTTTATTTTTATATCTCTTTTATTTAGATAAAACGAATCTCTGCTGTGATTTACTGAGCAGAGACTGAGAAGATGGCAGTAAGTTCATCTGCTTCCTCATTGTGTCCCTGTTACACTGAACCACTAAATACTTAGTATCTTCATCTCTTTCTCTCTCTGTCTCTCGTGTAGATGATGCTGTTTTTGGCGGTTCTTCTCCCGGTTGTATTGAGCAGTGACTGTAAATTCAGGCCATTCGACTGTTCTGACGTCTACAACTCAGGAGAAACAGTCAGTGGGATTTACTCCATCTATCCAGCAGGAGACGTTCCTGTCTGGGTTTACTGTCACATGATCTCAGATGGGAAAGATGAAGACAACGGAGGATGGACGGTACGAATGTGACTTTAGATCATCAAACACACATCAGAACAGGGTCAGGGTTTCAATTTGGTGACAACTAATGAAGGACAAGTTAAAGGGTCATGAAACCCCCCTCTTTCAGCTCAAGTCTAGCTCACAATCTTTTTGAAAAATGCAACTTAAAAGGGGTGTGGATGGCTGTGAGAAGAAGGGAGGGAGTGAGTGTGGTGTGGTACGGCAGGGGAGAGGGAGAACTGTCATCGCCAGTGGCCCATGCATATCGACTGTCACTAAAAATCTGTGGTAAAACGTGAGGAAATGCTAGATTCTTATTATAGCTGGCAAAGTTAAAGTCTAATGAAATACACTGACACTTTATTATTGTCCTTTCAAAAGTAACTGAATACCCTGCTACATATGTTACCCTACAGTAATCGTAATACTATTTAAAACATATTAATGTACATGTCTAATTATAATGTCATTATAATATATATATATATATTTGTTTATATACACACTATAAATGCATTTATTTGAAAAATAATTAATTTTCTGCTTAAAAAAACGTTCCGTGCATCGCCTATAGATCTTCGCGCCCCCTGAATCCCAAAGACACATATTTAATTACACGAATTAAGCATACAATTGATGTATTACCGAAATATCTAAAATTTTAATAACGAGCGCTTATTTAACAAAAGGCAAGAAAAATGACCAGGGTTACATTTTAGACACACACATACATCTGAAGGGATAGAAAATCCTCAGGACTTGGTACCGTATTACTCACAAGACGTAACTTGCATTGGTCATCGACAAGGCCGAAGTCCACCATTCTCCAGTTCTCGAAGCTCTCTCGGGTAAAATGTTTGCGGCACACGTACAGATTAGATGTGTCCGTGGTTGATGGCCAACCAATCGCCCGGAGCCAGAGTCTAGCCCTGACATCGCGGGGAAACATATTCAACCCACTTTGAGTTTTGATCTCAGATGGGAACCACGAAAAATGTGTTCAACACACATACCTCTGTTAAAATCTTTTTAGGGTTTCATGACCCTTTAAAAAGATCATCTGTTCTTTAAAGAATTCTAAAAGTAGAGATGCTTTTAACATGGATAGTACGTTAGTTAAGAAACATTTAGAGACTATAACTCCCCCAATCATACATTTAATCTTTCAGTTACACACAGCTGCTTTCCTGATAACTGGAAGCATGCAGTTATCTCACCTATCTTCAAATCTGGAGACAGCTATGAAGCAAGTAACTATAGACCGATAAGTATATTACCAGTACTATCAAAGGTTATGGAGAAAATGATCATAGAGCAGCTGACAACGCATTTAAATAACTGCAACCCTGCCTTAAATGACATGCAATTTGGCTCCAGGAAGAACTATTGCACAGAAACAGCGATTTTACACTTCACAGATAAAGTAAGAACACAACTTGATAAGGGAGGAGTTGTTGCCGCTGTATTCTTGGACTTGCGTAAAGCCTTTGATACAGTGAATCATGATGTCCTTATTTCCAAACTTTCTAAATTAAATTTTTCTGCACAAACACTAGCATGGCTCTCAACTTACTTGTCAAATAGGATGCAGTGTATTAGAAATAAAGATGCATGCTCCAGTTATATGAAAAACACAATGGGAGTGCCTCAAGGATCTGTGTTAGGTCCTTTACTTTTTAGTCTTTATATTAATGATCTTCCACAACACTGCCACAGAGTTAATATATACAATTATATGCCGATGACACTGTTCTGTACACACATGCAAAAAAGCTCAGCTAGCAGCTGAGAAATTAACTTATGCCATGCAAGGTGTTGTTGAATGGCTTGAACAATATTAGCAAGACTAAAGGTATGTTCTTTTGTAAAACCAAGGGGAAGATTCAAACTGCAGACCTCTTTATTAAAAATGAATCAATTGATGTACTAGTTCCTGAATTTAAATATCTTGGTATCATTTTAGATTTGAATCTTAACTTCAAGAAACACATCAAGAAAATGACAAAAACTATAAAATATAACTTTAGACAGGTTAGATCGTCCCTCCCTATGGATGTAGCCAAAATATTTATGCATCCTTTAATTTTTTCACATATTTCATACTGGATCACCTGTTGGGGACAGGCCAGTGAATCTGCCATTAGACCTCTAGAATCATTATATAAGCAAGCTATAAAAATACTTGATAAAAAAAAGCCAGTTCGGTACCACCATTGCAAAATCCTAGAGAAACACAATTTATTGAGTTTTTTATTGACTCTTTTCAAACTTGACTCTAGTGTATAAGATTCTACACGGCCTGACCCCTGCATGTTTACTGGCTTTTGAGAATAGCTTCTATTTTTGACTGTAACATACCCTTTTGCCTTTCAACTTTTAGACAATCTGCTTTTTCTTTTAAAGGCACTACACAGTGGAATGCAATAACAGATGACATAAAGAGCTGCAATTCCATTAAGAGTTTTAAATCACAACTGAAATCTTTTCTGAAGACCACTCAAATCTGTACCCACTGACACTGATGTGGTGCTGATAAAATGTGTTTTGTGTATGTGTGTGTAGGGTGTGGGGGAGTGTTATTTGTATGTTTTTAATTATTTAATTTTATTTTTTATTATTGTACCCTGCCAGGGGACTGCAGATGTAAATTAGCCTATGGCTAACTCTGGTACAGTGCATCAAATGGTAACATTCATGTTTGAAATTGTACATGGTCCCTAATTGTCACGGGGTGGTTCAGGCAAGACAGAAGCTGAAGATATAATCCAAAAAAGTAGTTTAATTCAAAGAAAGGCAAACAGGCACACGTGAAAACTGAAAACAGACAAAGTCAAAAGAGCCTAATGGTGACACTAATACAAAAATAAAATAAATTAAAAAAACATACATTATGAATCATATATTCTATATAAACCCATCACAGGTGATTCAGAGGAGAATGGACGGCAGTGTGAATTTCTATCAGCCGTGGAAACAGTACAAGAGAGGATTCGGGGCAATCGAGGGCGAATACTGGCTGGGTAAGATCTCACAGTGTGTGTCCGTTTGTGTGGAGGATCATGTGTTTGGTTGAACATGTTCTTCGTGTGTGTGTGTGTGTGTGTGTGTGTGTGTGTGTGTGTGTGTGTGTGTGTGCGTGCGTGCGTGCGTGCGTGTGTGTGTGTGTGTGTGAACAGGGCTGGAGAACATGTATCAGCTGACACGTAACAGGAAGTACATGCTGAGAGTGGATCTGGAGGACTTTGAAGGAAGGAAGGGTTTTGCTCTGTACTCGTCCTTCTCTGTGGATTGTGAATGTGCTGGATATAAACTACAAGTGTCAGGGTTCAAGGATGGAGGAGCAGGTAGGACACTTTCATTCACAGGTGTAAATGCTCACTTGATCATTCACATGTCCTCAATTTGGATCAGATTGGTTATTCCGTTTTTAAATATAATGAATGTCTAATTCTTTAAATGTGGCTAAAATTGGTAAATGTTATGAAAACTTACAGTAATCTCTGAAATCTGTCGTAGTGTGGGATGTCAGACTCTGATAACAAATTAGCTGGGTAAAATTAAGGCTTCTGAGTGGAAAATTGCTGATTTATTATGAAACTGGCTAACCAAATAGGAACAAGACCCTCAGTGTTGGGGAAGCTACAGGTGAAACTCGAAAACTTAGAATATCGTGCAAAAGTTATAATTTTGATGATTATGGCTGACAGTTTATGAAAACCCCAAATTCTAAATCTCAGAAAATTAGAATATTACATGAAATCAATAATTAAATAAATTGATTTTAAATACAGAAATGTCGCCCCTCTGAAAAGTATAATCATGCACATGTATATAGTTCCCTTTCGTTGTCACTCCGAGTTAAGTCGGATGACGACGAATGGGGTTTCGCTTAGAACACCTATCGACTTCGAGTATTACAAAACGAGCCAATGGCAAAGAAATGCCATGGGTCTGCGGAATTTGCATAGCGTATCTCCGCCTTACCTCGTGGGTATAAAGGAGGACGCCGGCAACAGGCAGATATGTTTTCGCTTCGGAGCCAAGAGTATTTCTTCACTCCACAGTCATCTCTGACTTCGCTCTACGAGACGAGCTTCTCTCTCCGGTGTTGGTGTGACGGCGATCTGCAGCGAGCTCACAGTGCCTGCTGATCTGTGCAGTAATCTGCCAGTGTGTGTGTGTCTCCCTGTGCGCTTCAACATCGCGGAGTTTTTTTCTCTCCTCTCATAAAAGAGCTCGCACGCGGCACGTCTTTCTAAAGACGGCTCGCCCGTGCATTTCTGGTTGCAGCGGACTGGTATCGGACTCTGATCGGCACGAGCGCTGTCTAGTGTGTTTGATCATGCTTGAACAGCGCTCGTGGGTGACTCATGTTCTCGCAAGGGAACGTGATCATCGCGTCATATATAGGTAGAGACTCGGTGAACTCGCAAGAGTGAGAGTCCCCTCATCCACCCCCCGATCTTCGGCTGGTGGCCAGGGTGACCTGAGGGTTACGGTCTGGAACAAGGCGCCGACTACGTGTCCGTGACCCCAGCCCCCCTCTTCAATGACGGTGCCCGCTAGTGAACTGCTGATTTCCGCGAGTCTACCCTCTGGTGGCCCGCGTGTTTCAGTTGAAGCTACAGAGGAAGATGCCATGTCTGTTGCAGCATCACTAGGTGGGCTTGAGTCTTCTGGAAGTGAGGGCTCGTCACAGCTGCCACCTTCCGGTGGTGCATACGGCTGTGCCTGAGTCTGATCCGGAGATGACGGCCATGCTTTCCTGGGACGATTGGTTTTGGGTAAGGCCGCCGACCCTCGTCCGTGGCAAACCCCAATACCACTCTTCCCGGACGTGCATGATGAGATCTCGAAGTCCTAGAAGACCCCCTTGTCTTCTCAGGACCGCTCGCTGATCTCATCCGCCTTTCCTCCCCTCGATGGGGCCGCTGCCCTTGGGTACACTGGGGTTCCCCCGGCTGAACGCTCTGTTGCGATGCTATGTGTCCTCAGAGTGCTTCTTCTCGGCGCAATCCTAAGCACCCGCCCGTGGCCTGTAGTTTTTCGTCTACGCTTGTGGCGAGATCCTGTAGTGCCACGGGACCGGCAGCCGCCTCTCTGCATGCCATGGCTGACCCAGATGCTCATGGACCTGCACGAGGGCGGGACTGACCCAGGGCTCTTCACTGAGCTGCGCGCGTCACTGACCTTGCTCTCCGAGCGACGAAAGTGGCCGTACGCTCCCTGGGTCAGGTGATGCTCACCATTCTGTGGCTGAACCTGTCTGATGTGCTGGATGTCGCACGGACCCGTCTGTCCGACATTCCCATATCCCAGGTCGGCCTCTCCGGCGGTGCGGTTGAGGGCTTGACCAACAGCTCTCAGCCGCTCATGAGCAGACTGACGTTGATTCTGTCCCGACGGCCCCGCCATCCGCCCAGGTCCCTCGGTCTGCCCACCGCCGAAGGCGCCCCCCCGCGGCTCCCACCCCGCCCGTTCACCCAGGCCGGCTCTGGGGGCCGCGGGCGGACGCCACAGCCCCTCTCCAGCCCCGCCCCCCGCTACACGCCGGGTTAAGCGGCGCTCCTGAGACGGGTTCCTCGGGGATGGAGCAGACTGAGGTTGACTCTGTCCCGACGGCCCCGCCGTCCGCTCAGGTCCCTCGGTCTGCCCACCGCCGTGGGCGCTCCCCCGCGGCTCCCACCCCGCCCGCTCAGCCGGGCCGGCTCTGGAGGCCGCGGTCGGACGCCAAAACAGTCCTCTCCAGCCCCGCCCCCCGCTACACGCCGGGTTAAGTGGCGCTCTTGGGATGGGCTCCTCAGAGATGGGACTCAGTTCTTTCCAGGAGCTGGTAGCAGGACCACTCCTTTCCCCGGGTGAGGGCCGGGGAAGAATCCTTATTCTCCAAAGAACTGACTCTCCCGTCTCTGAGCACAGAGAGTTCGGACGACACAGAGCGCCGCCCACATGCCGTGCTCTCCTCGTCCCCCTCTGTCCCGGAGGTGGTTGACACGGCGTGCCGTCCACGACCGCTTCGCCCCTGTCCCCCTCTGTCGCCAGACCCTTGACAGAGCAGGCCCCTGTGGAACGCTGGTCCTTCCCTGGCCTCCTCTGTCAGGTTGCGGTTTTGACCTTGCCCCCACACCAGGCCGCTATGTCGTCCACGTCTGGGCCGGTCATTCCGCTTCGCTGCACCACCGGAGGGACGTCTGTGGTTCTCGACGCTGCTGGCACAGTTTCGAGCCTGCCTAGAGCTTCCCTTCTGTTCCGCGCGAACCATCGGCTCGGCTATGCGATTCAGTTCGCACGGTCTCCTCCCCACTTCAGGGGAGTCCGCTCCACTTTGGTCGATGGCTATGCCCTATCATGAGAGCGGAGGTTGCTACCCTACTGGCGAAGGGTGCGATTGAGACTGTCCCTCCAGCCGAAAGGAGGTCCAGGGGTACAGCCCCTACCTCCTTGTCCCGGAGAAGTCTGGTGGGTTACGGCCAATCCTGGTCCGAACCGCTCCCTTCACAGGCTGCCGTTCAAGATGCTCCTGGCCAAACGCATTTCTGGATGTGTGCGGCCACAGGATTGGTTTGCAGCGATCGACCTGAAGGACGCCTACTTTTATGTCTCCGTTCTCCCTCGACTCAGACCATACCTACAGTTTGCTGTCAGGGCGCGCGCATATCAGTACGCTGTTTTCCCATTCGGGCTAGCCCTGTCTCTTCGCGCCTTCACAAGGTTGTTGAGGCTGCCTTTGTTCCTCCATGGGAACACGGGGTTCGCATCCTGAACTATCTCGGTGACTGGCTGTCTTAAGCTCACTCCTGAGACCAGGTTTGCGAATACAGGGACCCAGTGCTTCGGCACCTAGCTCGTCTGGGCCTTCGGGTCAACCGGGGAAGGAGTAAACTTTGCCCCGTGCAGAGGAGCTCTTTTCTCGGTATGGACTTGGTCGCCTTCTCCACTCAGCCATTGCTGACTTGCCTGAGACTATCAAGCGCAAGAGTGCGGTTCCACTGAAGTTTCTTCAGAGGCTCCTGGGGCATATGGCATCTGCAGCCATGGTTCGCCGCTCAGATTGCTTCATATGAGACCGCTTCAGCTTTGGCTCCGCGACCGAGTCCCGAGGTGGGCATGGCAACACGGCACCCTCCGAGTACCAGTTACTCCGACCTGCTGTCAGACCTTCTCCCCGTGGTCGAACCTCAGTTTTCTACGGGCCGAGTGCCCCTGGAACAAGCTTCGCGGCATGTTGTTGTAACGACAGATGCCTCCTCCACGGGCTGGGGTGCCATGTGCAATGGACGTGCTGCCGCGGGCTCCTGGACAGGTCCCCGACACCTCTGGCACGTCAATTGCCTCGAGTTGCTGGCCGTACGTCTTGCTTTGCGCCGCTTCCGGGCCGTGCTCAAGAACCAACACGTACTAGTCCGTTCAGACTATACCGCCTCTGTAGCGTACATCAACCATCAAGGTGGTCTGCGCTCCCGCCGTATGTCGCAACTCGCCCGCCACCTCCTCATATGGAGTCAGAAGCATCTGAGGTCGCTTCATGCCATTTATATCCCCGGAGCCCTGAACTGTGCAGCCGACGAGCTCTCACGGCTTCAGCCCCTCCCGGGAGATTGGCGACACCATCCCCAGTCGGTTCAGCTGATTTGGGACCAGTTCGGGGACGCACAGATAGATCTGTTTGCCTCCCACGACTCGACCCCTTGCGCCCAGTTTTATTCCCTGACCGAGGGCACGCTCGGCACGGATGCTCTGGCGCACAGCTGGCCGCAGGGCCGCAAGTATGCGTTTTCCCCAGTGAGCCTTCTTGCGCAGACCTTGCGCAAGGTCAGGGAGGACGCGGAGCAGGTCATTCTGGTCGCGCCATACTGGCCCGCCCAGACCTGGTTCTCCGAACTAGTACTCCTCGCGACAGCACCTCCCTGGCCGATCCCTCTGAGGAAGAACCTTCTTCCTCAGGGACGGGGCCACCTATGGCACCCTCGTCCCGATCTCTGGTACCTCCACGTGTGGCTCCTCGATGGGACGAGGCAGGTTTGAGTACCCTACCACCAGCGGTGGTGGCTACCATCACTTCCGCTAGGGCGTCGTCCACGTGACACGTCTATGCGTTGAAGTGGAACCTCTTCGTCAGCTGGTGCTCTTCTCACCGAGAAGACCCCCGGAGATGCTCGATCAGCGTTGTGCCTTCCTTCCTTCAACAGGGGCTGGAGCGAAGGCTGTCTCCCTCCACCCTGAAGGTCTACGTTGCCGCTATTGCCGCACACCATGACCTCATCGAAGGTAAGTCGGTGGGGAAGCACGACCTGGTTATCAGGTTCCTGAGAGGAGCGAGGAGACTAAATCCGCCCCCCTCCTCTCGTTCCCTCTTCGGACCTCTCAGTGGTTCTAACTGCCCTGTAGAGTGCTCCAGCTGAGCCCCTGCAATCAGTCGAGCTTAAATTCCTGTCTATGAAGACAGCGCTCCTGGTTGCACTGGCCTCCATCAAGAGGGTAGGGGACCTGCACGCATTCTCCGTTGACGAAGCGTGCCTGGAGTCCGGGCCGGCTTACTCTCACGTGATCCTGAGACCCCGGCCTGGATACGTGCCCAAGGTTCCTACCACTCCCTTCCGGGACCAGGTGGTGAACCTGCAAGCGCTGCCCCTGGAGGAGGCAGACCCAGCCTTGCACTGCTCTGTCCAGTACGCGCTCTCCGCGCCTATGTAGACAGGACGCAGTGTTTCAGGACCTCAGACCAGCTCTTTGTCTGTTATGGTGGGAAGCTGAAGGGAAAGGCTCTCTCAAAGCAAAGGTTGTCTCACTGGATAGTGGACGCCATTGCTTTGGCATACCAGCAGCAAGGTCGACCGTGCCCCCTTGGTGTGACTGCCCACTCCACCGGAGTGTGGCATCCTCTTGGGCTCTAGCGCATGGCGCCTCGCTAACAGACATCTGCAGAGCTGCAGGCTGGGCGACACCTAACACATTCGCCAGATTCTTTAATCTCCGAGTGGAGCCAGTGTCCTCTCGTGTACTAGCTTCAACCAGCTAGTACCGGACCCGCTCAGGTGTCTTCGCTTGCTCGCCATTCCACTCCACGGACTGGATACGTGCGATATTCTCCTCAGGTGAGCTTCCCCGGAAGCCATGAGCTCCTCCAGCACTCTAGACGTCGGCGCCAGTGTCTATAGCCTGCGTGTCGGCTAGGTGCCTCCCGTGTGCATGGTCCCTCCTCTGAGCGACCCCCACATGTGTATTTCCACTGTAAGCCTCTTTGAGCATGTGTCTTTCCCTTGGCAAGCCACCTTGCCACCCCTGGGGTTGAAATATTCCACCTGCGGCTGGACACCCCAGTGTTCTCCATATGTCTCCTTCGGGTCATATGTGTATTCTCTAAGTCCCCCCCCTCTGGGTTGGCAGTAATTGCATATTTCCCCTAAACTTTGGGATATGCTCCCCAGTGTACCTTGGTATTCCTGTGCTAAATAGGAGTCCTTCGTCCGTGCCAGTCTCACGACAGGGATCTCAGATTTACGCAGGGCACTGGAAGACAGCTGAGAAGGTGGCGTGATTAGACTGGTAACCCCATTCGTCGTCATCCGACGTAACTCGGAGTGACAACGAAAGGGAACGTCTCGGTTACGTATGTAACCCTCGTTCCCTGAGTAGGGAACGGAGACGTTACGTCTTCCTGCCACTTTCCGCTGTACCGCGAGGATCGCCTGAGCTCAGTCTTGGCTCCTCAGCGAAGAAACATATCTGCCTGTTGCCGGCGTCCTCCTTTTATACCCACGAGGTAAGGCGGAGATACGCTATGCAAATTCCGCAGACCCATGGCATTTCTTTGCCATTGGCTCGTTTTGTAATACTCGAAGTCGATAGGTGTTCTAAGCGAAACCCCATTCGTCGTCATCCGACGTAACGTCTCCGTTCCCTACTCAGGGAACGAGGGTTACATACGTAACCGAGACGTTATATATACTAAATATATTAGTTTCACCTTTTAATTTGAATTTCTGAAATACATGAACTTTTGCATGACATTCTAATTTTCCGAGTTTCACCTGTACTCTAAAACTGTAGTTTGACAAGCTTCTCATGAATTAAAGTAGTTAAACTTTTTACAATGACATTGTATATTACAAATAACTGAATAATTGTTAATTAAGAATATCGAAGTACAATTTGTAGGGTTTAAAACAATTCAATGCAATACAATTATGACTTCAAAAAGTACTGTTTTATTTTGTAAACTATATCCAAAGATAAAATACTCAAATGTAGTCTATATCTCACAGACTCACACTAAAATTGCTACAAATGTCACATCAATGCAAGAACCAAATTATGCATCTTAAATTGGATACACGGGAGTAGACAAGAATACAGGTTAACTGTAAAGCTGCACGATGCGTGATATAACAATAGATAGCTGTAAAACACGATAACGTACACACGAATAAACATAATTTAGCTTTTGGTAGCTACACCGCTACTTGCTGGAAATAGTAGTTAGCTACTGGAAAAGCTACACTGTTTTAACAGCAACTGAGCGACTCCCAAGCTTCTGAAAAATGAAGTTAAGTTAGTAGCATCGCTACATGTAGTTAGATACTCCCGAACAATCACAACCCTTATATATATATCAGAGCCGGCACGAGCCTTTTGGGGGCCCTAAGCAGAATTTGATTTTGGGGTCCCCTCCCACTTCGCGGAGTCACCTGTGCTTGACGATTATTGACACAAATACCACGCAATAATGATACATTATAAATTAATACAGTGAGGTTATGTCTTATTGATACAAAATAAAAACTTAATAAAAAATAGATAGCCTACTTAAATAAAAAAGTTTTAACGTTTACTTTACTCTTTTACTAACTCTCTGAAACTTCTTAAAAGAAACTGTCTCAAAACACATCATATAAATTATTTGCTGAAATAATGACACAACTGAGAAATCAGAAACATAATAAGAGCAATGGTTCAACAATGACAATTATTGATGAAAACTGTAAAAATATTATTATTTCTCAACTGTCTCAATACAGTGTAACTGTCCTCAAAATCTCTTTTTTTTAATTATTATTGTAACAGACTTTGTTGGATTGTACATGACAGAATCCAACAAAGCCTATTACTATAATACCGGTAATCATGTACTGGCGCTCGTTGTATATGTGTGTATGCAATGTATTTTTCCCCTCGGGGCTTGCCGTAGATAGGAATGGGTCAATTGCTGCACAAAACACACCGTAAATTATCATGCAAACATACTTTTATCTTGCTCTTTTTGTCCCCTCCTCTGTCATTTTTGTCTTTCTATTTTCGGCACCAGAGGGATACGTCCTTTTTGTGACATGGCTCAACATTACCGTGACTATGCACAGTTGCGCACGAATTGTCTATGCACGCGCGAGGTGCCTAGATTATGCGCAAGACTTAAACGCTGGCAAACCTGGCAACCGTTGTAGGCAGGTATATTGATCATGAAATCAGAATTTACTTGTTTTTAATTAATCATTCATTCATTCATATTAATTCATTAATTTATGTCACTTGTTTAAGCCATCTAAAAAATTGTTTTTAGATTTTTCGACTCGATTGGGGGGCCCCCTGGTGGCCAAGGGGCCCCAAGCTGCCGCTTAGTTCGCTTATGCCTCGGGCCGGCCCTGATATATATTATGTTAACCCAGTTTACAAAGCTCTTCTTCTCTGCAGGCGACTCTTTGACCCACCACAGCGATCACAAGTTCTCCACCTTTGACAAGGACCAAGACTCCAATGCAACTAATTGTGCCAAACAGTATCTCGGGGCATTTTGGTACAAAGACTGTCACAGAACAAACCCCAACGGTGTGTATTTGTGGGGGGAAGATCCCACTCATTTCGCCATTGGTGTTTCTTGGTACAGCTGGAAAGGGAATGATGCTGTCAGTATGAAGTCCTTCAGCATGAAGATCAAAAGTGTATTCTAGAAACAACAGTATTTCCAGGAGCAAACACATGTTATTATTGCTATATAACAAATGTGAAAGTCTAAAGCACACAGTACTGTATACACCAGCTGTAACGCTGAAGGCCCATTCACACCAATGACGATAACAATAACGATAATGATAAAGATTTAGAATATAAATATAAAAGAATAGCAGAGTTCACACCACAACTATAATGACAACAGCACTGAGAAACAATATTGTTGGAATTACTTTTTAATTTATGAATTTTTTCCAGCTAATGATAGAAATATGGACAGCCAATCAGAATCAATCCTCCTTTAAAGAGCACAAGCATTTAAGATGGCAGATGACAAAACTGCAGCGTGTGCTTAAAACAACCAGTCGCTGGTGTGGACGCTAATATAGCCGAAAGCATAGCATTTTAGAGTATAATCCATTTGATAGTGTGTGCACTCAACGCTTCTGCACAAGAAAGTTTAATCTTTGTTCAGTGACTACTCTTTTTCTCTCCAGAACTTATGAGCAATAATAAAAATTACTTAGTATTCTTTTTTTATTAGCACCATCAATGTCTAAACCCCCTCACACAAGCGTTATGGCAGTTCAATGTCAGTCATTTTTATTTTTTTTGATGGATCCTCAGATTTACTATCCAAATAACTTCCTAAATGTTCAATAAACTCCAGCATTGTGAAAGCATTATGCCTGTGTGCAGACGTGTTTATTTCCGCAAGAGAAACACTAAATGAGGAATTTTGTGGGATCACATTGACTATATGAGTTTGGAGTCGTGGGAGCCGTTGAGTATTGTACATGTGGACTGGAATTATTAATCACTATGACCTCTCGTACATTCACATGTAATGAAGATGTAGTATATCAACTGGCAACAACTTTGGCTCCGTTCCTAAGATCGTGATCCCATCACAAGTGGTCGGCCGAGGATGCATTACAGTGACTACTTGTGTTCAGATTTCTCCAAGACGCTCCCTTATCATTTTGTCACTCTACATCACTTTAGCGGGAGTTCAGAGCGGTGCACAAACACTGTTGAATGAACAAACACGTTATATGGAATATGAGTAAACGTCAAATGAAGCGAATGCAAAGGAAAAGGAGGGAAGCTGCGATTTCCTGAATAATCTGCGTGTTTTGTTACAATGCAGCAACACTGTAAAATTTAATTAGTTAGTTTTACTTAAAGCATGTAAACCGATTGCCTTAAAAAAACACTGTAAAGTGAAATACGAATAGTATGTTGTCCTGACAAATGCTTAGTTAGTATAGTTCCCTTACACAAGAGTTCTAGTAACTAAAAATAACTGTAGAGAGAACTCGATATTCAGATTTATGTGCATGCTGAATGTTGAAGTCTGTTTGACTCAAGCATGATCAATTGCACAAATATCGAGGGATTATATCAACCCAGTTAAAAGTTTCACAAGGTTTTGATGACATAAAACTTCAAAAGATCATTATACGACATGAAGGGAAGTAATAAATAGGTTGCTTTTAAAAGGTGATCTAACGTCTGACTAAATCATTGACTATAGTTGATTCAAGTCAGAAGTTAGGTCACCTTTTAAAAGCAACCCATTTATTACTTTCCTTCCTTTGAAACCAGAAAACTGTGATTTCTTGTTGTGTCGCTGCATCAATAGGAAGAGAATTACAATAATATAAATGAAATTACAAGTGCCCAACCGAAGGGAACACTCAACATTCAACATCAATTAATGAAGTCAGCTTATGTGATGTTCTCTCAAATTTTTCATTTGTTGACAATTCAACATTCAAGATGACTTTGGGAACTGAGTGAATGCAAACCGAGAAAGATAACGGCAGAAGTGCAGGACATGAGTGAAAAGTCTATTAACAATTGCCCGGCCTCAAAAAATGACACTCAAACCAATCAATTAATCTTAACTTGTGTTTTCTGAGTAACCATGGCATAATATGTGAATAGTACAGCTTACTAGATTTTTACAACTAAGTTAAGACATTTAGTAAAGTTAACTAAAAAGTGTTAGTTAGAACAACTGAGGTTTGGGTCGGTTTCTGTCTGAAAATGTAACAGTACCGGTTGGGTAAGTTCGGGTCGGGGTAAAGCCCAATTTATACTTCTGCGTCGAACTTACGCCGTAGCTACGCCGTAGGCTGTGCGTAGTGCGCGTACCCTTCGGCGTACCCTGACGTGCACCTCTCCAAAAATGTAACAACTAGAGATGGCGAAAACTAAAAATTTTCTTGACCGACCACCGAGCCTCATTAGCCGGTTGAAACCGGTTAACCGATTAGTTTAAAATATGCCACGCTATTTGAAATAACAGCCATTTCGAGCCGCGCCTGCAATTTCGCAACTCTGTCGCATCTCTCTCTGCCTCCCGCTCACACACACACACACACAGCCCCGGCGCCGCGCTTCCACTCACGTCACTTTTTTAAAATCCCCTACAGCGCGAAACATGAGTCCCGCAAACGCGGCGCCGAGGAGCTTGTATGTAATCGGAGGACAAATGGCTCCTTAGTTTTGAAATGGTTTGGGTACAAGGTGATCGCGTTGAAAATAAAGGCGTTGGTCTAGCGTTAGAAGCTCATTTGTAACATTGCAGCGTCTCATTTAAGAAAATGACAGCTCCGAAGAGACTCCGCTTTAGTTTGAGGTAACGTTAGTGCTAACAATAATAAAGAAAGATGATGATCATCTTCACCTTATCTGTTACCACTGAAATGTAGATGTAATGTATTTCTACAGTATTACTACTGTATTTAAGCACTGTATCACACAAGTTGCAACTTCATGTGTCATTCTTTTTGGTGAAATGGTCCCACACACTAACGTTACGTTTCTTTGCACGCTTCATCCTGTCGTCTGCCCTTGCTCTAACCTCCAGTGTTTTAGCCTGTAGCCTTTACTTTTCGCAAACCTTGTGAGCGCGCGAACCCAAACGCTGTGACTTCGCGCCAAATGTTTTTATTGGTTTATTAAGTACAAACAGGCGAGTTATGAAAAATTTAGTGTGAGGGATTTGTTCACTACACACAAAAATATCTTGGAACGAGATGGTTAACTGTAGTAGCGTTTAGTCCACTGTCTATAATAGCCTAATTTAGAGATCACTTTTTTTTTTAACCGACTACCGACAACTTTGATCGGTTAACGTTGAGACGGTCAACCATCGGTCAAATGGTCATCGGTTAGCATCCCTAGTAACAACGCGTCAATTCTACGCAGACGCAAGCGCTGTGATTGGTCTGCTCAAACCGCTTCCTCGGGTTTCACATGATCCCTCTGCGTACGTTAACGCGGACAACGACGCAGAAGTCTAAATTAAAACCAATGCGTAGTCTACGGCGTAGAGGCTCCGGCGTATGTCCGACGCAGAAGTATAAATCAGCCTTAAGCGATCTCGGGTACGTGCTGGGTTCGGGCTTCAGTTTAAAGCCTGTGCAGACCTCCATCTCTGCCAAAAGTGCATCTACATGTTCAGCGATTAGAATTTAAGGGGACCTACTATGCCCCTTGTTACAAGATGTATTGAAGTCTCAGGTGTCCACAGAATGTGTCTGAAGTTTCAGCTCAAAATACCCCACAGATCACTTATTATAGCATGTTGTAAATGTTTGAGTGGAAGCAAAAACCTGCTGTTTTCATGCATGTATCTTTAAATGCAAATGAGCTGCTGCTCCCCACTCCCCTACCCAGAATAACACTGTGCCTTTACAGCTCCTGCCTCGGACACTTTGCCAAAAACTAACAAAACATCGGTTTGGTTTTGATTATCAAATCGCAGTCACGCTCACATGACATTGCAGTTCTTCATCCTTCTCGAACGCAAGGGAGGAGTAAACACTGCACTCAAATTTCATTGGCCTTTAAATTTAAATATTCATAAATTGTAGTGAGACCTACAGGCTCTGAATGAGACACGGATTCTGATGACACGTAGTGTGACTGCGTAGTGCTACGTCACACGTAGACTCACTATTGGGCGACGCTGGTCATGTGTGTGTGATGCGTGTGACGTACAACACAGAAGCGCTGCGCTGTTACACTAGTGAACTCACTCGAGCCCACAGAGAAGGAAATCAATAGTTGAAATAAAGTCGTTACTTTTTTTTTTTTTGCACAAAAAGTATTCTCGTCGCTTGATAAACTTAAGATTGAGCCACTGTAGTCACTTGGACTATTTTAACGATGTCTTTAATAATTTTTCGGGGAACAAGTGTCAATCCCTTAAGAAGCCTATGGAGGAGTGATCCAGCTCTCAGATTTAATCACAAATATCTTAATTCGTTTTTCAAAGATGAACGAAGGTCTTACGGGGTTGAACAACATGAGGGAGAGTAATTACTGACAGAATTTACATTTTTGGGTGAACTATCCCTTTAACAACCTAATTGTCCAGTCAGTGATTACGAAAGATAACCAGGACTTAATTCAAGTCTGTGAGTTGATTAAAGTGAATGTGATTGGAGCATGAATGAGTATGTATATGAGATCTTGGTAAGTTAAGCTATCTAGGAAGCTAATATTATTTTTCTTAATTTAATAATAAATGGTATTCCTAAGTAATATTTTTTTTTCATTTTAATTTTGAGAACTAGTAAAGGCAAATAAATAAAATATGTGCCTGGTCACCTAACATGTTGATTTTGAATAATGTGGTTACTATTGGATTAGTGTCATTTTAATGGCTTTTAGTCATGTTAGAATATCTTACTTTTTTTTAAAAACGTGTCCCTAAAGATTTTAGTTCAGATTATGGATTGACTACTTTGAAACAAAGTAAACCATCTAATGTAGGTACAGTCTTTTCAGACATCATTATTGTTCAATCCAGCGGACAGTTGGACAAGAGACAAGAGCAGATCCAGCAGACAAGAGAATATTATAATATTATAATTTCCAAATAACAACCAGAATAAATAACCAGTATTAGTTTGAATATGTTGAGTTTGCATTTCTATGGGTGTGTATGAGAAAGGCTGAGTATATGCTACAGAGTAAAGCCTGTTTCAAAGAGGAAATGTCCTGAAAGCCATAAGTGGGACATAAACAGTCATAATTCTGGTATATTCAGTAGCGCGGGAAGGCCTTGTCGTCATAGCGTCAGCGCCACCTGGTGGGGGGCTGTGGACTAACATAATATTGTACTTAAAAACGTGAAATAAAAGAAAATATATTAAAATAGACATAACATACTGTGTTTGGTATTGGATTAAAATGAGGGGCAGTGTATAAGATATAAACTAATGATTAATTATTTTAATATTTCGTTGATAAAAGACTAGCCTACACCTCAGGAAGTGCTTCCGTCATGTGAGCGGAGAGCGCATTTCTGAATATTCAGAAATATATACTATTTATATATTATAATATATAATATTAATAATAATCAATAATTAATGAATTAATCATATTAATTATTAATTAATTAACCACTCGCTCGCTCAACCCAGAATGGCCTGCTGGTTTGAAAATATGTTGAAAAAGGGCTGCCTCCGACTAAGGTTTATTTCTAGTCGACTAGTAGGGGAGACCGGGTTGCAACATGTTTTGTGTTTCAGCTCAAACTTATATGGTTTAAATGAGTGATATGTTAACTTTTTAAGCTAATATGGTTAGCATGTATCAAGGTCAATAGTTTAGCTAGCACATGAGGTTTTATCATGGCTGACAGGAAAGGGGACAGTTGCAACAACTGTGATGATATAAATGATAATATAAAATATAGTTAAAACATTTTTTTACATGACAATTGGTTAAATAAAAGTTAATTGCCTCACAAATTGTTCCATTCTTCCTATGTCACTAAAAGCTTACTGTATTTTATATCAATTTGAATATTTGACATCTGCACATAAGGCCTACTCATCTAGACAAATCTATAATTATCTAATTACAGATGATGAATAAATAACACTGTAATATTATTATAACTTATATTTTTGATAATAATAATTTTGCTAACACTGACATATATTGTAATATATTGTATTTGTAACATGTTGCAGATATCCCCAAACAGTGTTGCAACTGTACCCGGTCTCCCTAGTTGTTCATTTAAGCCATTAGTGGACAAATCACCCCTTTATATTAATTTAATTACTTAAATAGGATATAGGGTAGACTGTGTACAGTTGAGACACCTTAAATAACTTGCGTGTGCAGCAAGCATAAGTTGTGATGTTTGCTGTGCACATGTGTATTAGTGTCCTCTTAGATCGTGGGAAAATTTTAACAATGGGCGCATCTCCGATCCGAAGATATCAGCAAATGTTTTTTTTCTAAGGTAAGACGTTCACTTCACCATGCACACTCCACAATGAAGAGCTTATTATCCTTATGCGACTGTTAAACGTAACTGGTGTCATCACAAACGTTATTTCGTGCCCTAAAAACTGGCATATTTCATGGTACACTCAAAAAAATGATTCAAGCCCTTCTTAGAGGTGACACATTTAAATCTAATTTGCTTTATTTAAATAAATCTATTTAAGATCAAATGTGTAAATATATTTAATTGGTTTAACTAAAAAATTATTAATAGCTCCACTCAAAAAAAATATTCATTGGATGAACTCAATTAAGTTGTGGGCAGGATTTCCATCCAATAAATATATGTAGACCCAACTCAATCTGAGTACATCCATTCAACAGAATGTAAATCAGTTAGCCTAACTCATTTGTAATAAATAGATGCAAAAGAATATAAACGAGAGAGGCTAGCTTATTTTTAACAAATACTTATCACTAACCAGAATGACTTTATTTCTGTCAGGCGTCTACAAATGTTTTATTGAGAATTAACAGGGGTTTAACTCTATGTTTTCCATTTGAAGTCACCATAACAGTGATCAATGATTCCATTAGTTGGGCTCTTAACTCTTATTATATCTATTGTCTTTTTTTGCTGCTGTGACAGTGTGTTTGTTAAACACATTTGGAGCAGCAAAGAAAGCTAAAGTGAAATGAGATCAGCTGATGATGGTTAATGGTTGATGGTTTTATAATCATCATGAACCAGACTGATTCACTGAGGTATTTTAATCTAACAATTATGTTTTTTTCACAACAAACCTTGTTACTGCAGCATGAGATCAAGCATTATTATAACAATAAGTTTGAAAACTTTAACGAACATGAGCACAAAAAATCAGTTTCTGATGACACACACAGACATCAACAATCAGCGTATGAATCTCAACAATGGTGACAATCACAAATATTTAGATAAACAGATTAATTCAGAACATCACTGAAAAGCTACTAATTCACAACAAACACAACAGCAAAAAATAAAAGCAAATATTTAGAATCAAACAAAATTATAGGACAGTTCAGCTGCATAATTTATTCATGTTGCAATGCATGCTGGGAGTTTTGTACTATGGTGGTACCCAGCATGCATTGCAGCAAAGTACTTTTGATTGTCACCATTGTTGAGATTCATATGCTGATTGTTGATGTCTGTGTGTGTCATCAGAAACAGACTTTTTGTGCTCATGTTCGTTAAAGTCTTCAAACTTAGTGTTATAATATTCCTTGATCTCATGCTGCAGTAACACAAGTTATGTGTTGTGAAAAAAAAACGTGAAAACATAATGGTTAGATTATAAAAACCTCAGTAAATCATTCTGTTTCATAATGATTATAAAACCATCAACAGGTAACCATCATCAGCTGATCTCATTTCACTTTAGCTTACTTTGCTGCTCCAAATGTGTTTAACAAACACAGTCACAGCAGCCTAAAAAGACAATAGATATAATAAGAGTTAAGAGCCCAACTAATGGAAACACTAATCACTGTTATGGTAACTTTAAATGGAAAACATAGTTATAAACCCCTGTTAATTTTCAATAAAACTTTTGTAGACATCTGACAGAAATAAAGTCAGTCTGGTTAGTAATAAGTATTTGATAGAAATAAGTTAATCAAGTCACTCATTTATATTCTTTTGCATCTATTTGATACAAATGAGTTAGGTTAACTAATTTACATTGTGTTGAATGGATGTACTCAGTTTGAGTTGGCGCTACATATATTTATTGGATGGAAATCCTGTCCACAACTTAATTGAGTTCATCCAATGAATTATTTTTTTGAGTGTATTGTGTCATGCAAGGTCATTGCAAAATCTCGAGAAATGTGCGCGTTGGCAAGCGGGGTAAGTTGAGACACACGTGTATCTGTCCCCGCGATAGAGTTACATTAGGAAACACACTGTTTAGTTGTTCAGTGTTGTGATAACAGGTTAAACGTCGTGATTAACCAGCATAGGATGCAAATTAAAATAAAATTTGATATTTAAACTGTGTATTATTAATGAGTATATTAAATATATTGTTCCCGTTTTATATATTTTAACCAGTGCTAATTTAAATAAAATGAATGAATTTAAATGGATGATGGATGAGTAAATAAACTGTCTATTATATTTGCAATGAACGTTTAGTTGCCTTTACATCATTAAAAATTGGTGTCTCAACTGTACCACATATGAGGACAGTTGAGACAAAAAGCACCTTATTTTTATGAGCTAATTGTGGAAAATATAAACTACTTATGGGTATTATTGATTGATAATATCTTAGTCTACAAGCTAATGAAATGTCATGTGGCTAATTCACTTCTTTTCAGGATCTATTATTGTGTGAAAAATCTAAACGCAAAAAGTGTCTCAACTGTACTCAGTCTACCCTATACAGGATAATGAGAGTTTACGTAATATAGCCGCACTCAAGCGCACGACCGCACACATAAAGCTTGCCACAAAGAACCGGATTATGAGTGTGTCAAAAATAGCAAGGAGACATTTAATTTTATTAATAAACTGGTATTTTCTGTCGCATGAAGTTGACCATGCGGACTCGCATGAACGCCAGAGAGCAATGCACATTTCATATAGATTACATAATCAGAGAGTAGCCTATTTCTTTTCGTTTAGAATAGTTTAGTTTAAAAGTAGACATTTCAAGCTTTCTATAATAGATAGCCTATATTTCTCAAATCTATGAGGCACTGGAGTGAAACTCAGCTTGTTCAAATACAATGCAAGTGATCGAGCCGACGCCTTATTGTCTGCGATATATTGGCTTATTAAATACAGGCAATTGTTTGATAAAACATGTATCAAAATTAAGATACAATACGAAAAAAAAAAAAAGTCTTTTTTGTAGAGGTCAAATTCATGTCTACAGATCTATTGCACATCTCATGATGTGTCATATCTTTCTCATGCTGCATGCTCACTTTCATAATCAACATTGATTAAATTAAAAAATGACATTTAAACATATATATGAAACTAAATAGGTTTTATGTAATTGTACGTGTTGTAGCCAATAAATTTCATGTCTTGTCAGCCACAACATAAGTGTCACGTATTTTCCAACCCAGCCCTCAGGTTTTTCCTTTGAGGGACAGCCCATCCTAAACAAAGCAGCTATACATTACCTTGTATAAAAGGTGCAATGTATATTAAATTAATACTAAACATTTTGTATCTGTTAAGCTACATTAACTTACTCATTGACTCAGTAACCTACAGTTATATTAAATGCATCATTTAAAAACTGTACTATATTTTTTAATTTTGTTTACATAACCATTTATTTTTGTCCAGGTTTATTTTGATGTAAATATTTATGTTTTCTATAAATTAGTCATAGACCCCTGGCTTAGAAAACATTGTTGCAATCTAAACTGATTTGTCCTCTCAAAATGCAGTTAGAAAATATAAACAAAAAATTACTATGTTGAAAAAAAATAAAAATAGTACCAGCATCAATATACAGTTGAGCTTGCTACAAAGCACACTAGGTCTAAAGTTGGTATAATATAGCATATATAAAGTCAGAATTTATAGATTTCAGTATAACCCTGTAAGTAAAAGACTTAAATTCCGTAAAATCACTATAGCAACCAGATCATTGTCAAATCAGGAGCACGTGCAAGAAAGGGTTTATAAAAATAGTGTAATAGTACTGAGGGAACGCTTTAAAATTATGTCTCTATTAGATTGGGAAAAACAAAACAGTGGGCCTGAAAAGGCGGCAGATTTGTAGCAGTCTGGAAGTTACAGCTGTCCTCAACATACCACATAAAACAAGAACAATTTCATGTTAGCGTTGCACAAAATGTGGTCAGATTAGGTCAAGGTTTAATATCATTTATTAAATACTCATAGAATCAGTCTCACTTCTCCACTAGAAACCACAGTTTGCCCAGAAGTGGTAGTGTTTAAACGAACGTCCCTTCCTAAAAGTGTAAGAACACAAACAAAAATTAACACTCCCACAAATTAACACACAAAGCAAAATTAAACAGTTTAAATAACAGGAAGCACTGACTTTGCCTGGAGCAACTTTGCTGACAAGAGCCAGAAGAGGGATGGCACACCTCTGTACTGCAATGGATGAAGACCTGAGACGAGAACCAAAGCTGGCATTAGGAACCAAGAGACAATTGAAAACTGAAACACTGGGTACTGTACCGTTTCCTGCAGAGGAGCCAGTGATGCTGGATCTACAAATGTGAACATCTTCACAACAAAGCGCTTGTAGTGGGTTGGGAACTGAAGACTAGATGATCCAGCTACTGGAACCAATGTGGTCAGGTAACGATCATCCTGGTAAGGGCATCTGAAAGTCAAAGAGGCAGTCAGAAACACCTTACTGCACACTAGATGGATAAAGACCTGTCTTACTCACCCATCAACCAGAAGGTCCCACTGAGGTAGACTGAGTGGACTAGGGGTTGATGTCGCCCAGCAATGTCCCAGCATCAGGACAATGTTGGGGTCGGTCCTCTCCAAAATGCGCACCTCAACATACACAGGTTCCCGCAGGACTTTTGTGACCGGATAATCAGCATCACTGTAGTAGGATGTGTACGCCTCGTCCCCTGAGGAAGAATACAGTGCTTAACCTGAAACGGCTGCAACCTGGAGTTTTAGAAAGGCTTTAGGCATAAATGGGACAAACACTTACCTTCTGCACAGCCTTTGGTGACACATTGACCATTTGCCAGTCTAAGCTCCACCCTGAGGGGTCCGGGAGCAGCTACTGGTGGAGGTGGAGGAACAGTGTTGACCTCCACAACCAGAGCTTCCACAGAAGTACCAGAGTACCTACACTGGAAGAGAAGCCTGGACAACAAACAGTGAGCTTGTATGCTTTTGTCAAAGATAAACATTTATGATAATGTTATATCACTTACTCAAAATGGCTGTCCCTTGTGATGGAACCAAGTGGTCCCATACCCACTTCATACGAGGAGGTCATTCTGTTTTCATACACCACATATCCACTGTCCTCCTGCAAATAGTAACCGTTGGCATCCAGTCCATTCCAAGCCATGCAGAACAAAACCACAAGCAGCTACTCACCATCATGCTTGTGCCACATGCGGTGACAGGGAACTGATATATAGCAAAGAAAGGTGTGGATCCCACAGGACTGCAAGCTGGATCATTTCCACCCAGGAGACGGACTGAATCCAGGCTCAATCGGGGCAGCGTAACATCTCTAGCCACCACTACCACAAACTGACCATCTCTTATACACTGGACAGTCACTGGAACAAGGTACAAGAGCAGGCTATTGCTGAAGATCAGTTTAACATGAACACCTTTACATGGACTCAACTCTTACCTGCCTTCCCATAGTAACACTGCTGTCCATTAAAGCAGCAGTTGATAGCTGCACACTCAGCACCACTGATACCAGGTGGTCCACATTGGATTTGCTCATAATCAGCTACAGTACATTTCTCAAGGAGCTCTGCCTGTGCCACTGGCTGCTTATGCTGAAACTGCTGAGGAAACTGATGACTAGCTTGCTGATGAACTGACTGCGGAAACTGTTGACTAGCTTGCTGTTGAAATGACTGAGGAGACTGTTGACTAGCTTGCTGTTGAACTGACTGAGGAGACTGTTGACTAGCTTGCTGTTGAACTGACTGAGGAAACTGTTGACTAGCTTGCTGTTGAACTGACTGAGGAAACTGTTGAGTAGCTTGCTGTTGAACTGACTGAGGAAACTGTTGACTAGCTTGCTGTTGAACTGACTGAGGAAACTGTTGACTAGCTTGCTGTTGAAACTGCTGAGGAAACTGTTGACTAGCTTGCTGTTGAAACTGCGGATGAAACTGTTGACTAGCTTGTTGAACTGGTTGTTGAACCCACTGGTCAGTTTGCTGAAACATCAAAGTTTGAGGATTCTGGGGAAGATTACTCCACTTTGGAACAGCATGACGAAGGGCACAGAACCAAACACAAAGTGCCAGAGACTGAGCAGCACACCAACTTCCTGCCATTGTTCAACAGTTAGCCACACTGTTGAGATGCTGCCCTTTGGTCTTTTTGTACTCTACAGATTTTGGCTAATTAATGATAATCTCCCCCTCTTCATCAACAGTCATGGTTCTCCAGACTTGTATGAGTGGGAGTTTATGCAACTGGGTGACTCCCTTGGTTCATAAGAAAAAATATTCCTTGTTTTTTTCCACCCTTATTAAACATACATAAAATCACATATTAGTGGATTTAGCACTGTAGGTGGTGTTGGGAGAAACTTGGCTTTTTTGAAAATTTGAATCAATTATTAATATTTTTTTTTTACTGTTTATTTGTAAAGGGACCATGCACAATTTTTAACATAAAATTGCCATTTCATGTATTGTACCGGATTTAGCCAAAGGCTATTTTTCATCCGCACCCCCCAAGCAGGTCAAGACTAACATAACATTACACAGACAATATTTTTTTTTTACATATAATAAATACATACATACACACATACCGTCAAGGCCATAAAAATGTAACTACAGCAATCTCAATAGTTACATAATTGGTTTAATTTTAACAAAGATTTTAACTTCACTTTAAAAAAGACCATAAGATTTACACCCTTTTATGTCCTCCGGTAGGGCATTTCACTGATTTGTGGCTTCCACAAAAGTTGATAGTCCAAATGCTGAAGGACGAAAAGGAACCAGTCAGTTACTCATAAGTGAAAGTCTGGTAGATCTCACAGAGGTGTCACAGCGTAGATGACTAAAATCACGTAATACAGAAGGAGCCAGACCGTTTAGGATTTTATGAACCAGACACAAACGTGAATAAAGTCTAAAATAGTCAAAGTTTAAAAAATTGTTTTTCTACGAAAGAATGAAAAGAATCCTAAAAGAATGAAAATGTTTAGTTTTTTTTATCTAAAATTTTTCATGTCTGTTTATATAGAGATTTTAAGGGTTTAATAACAATTTCACCAGCTTGACCCCAACATGTCAAGCAATAAGAAATGTGAGAAAAGATTGTAGCATGCATAAAAGCCTTAGCTACATCAAAAGAAAGACATTGTCTAATTTGTCCAAAGTTTGCCATATTGTTTAATATTCCTCACCATTTTCTTTACATGTTTTTTTGAAACTGAGATTTGAGTCCAATATTATACCACGGAAATTAAGCTCATTTACAGTTTCTCTCTTTTCACTATTAATAAATATATCTACATAAGATTTAAAGTGCGTTTTTGAGAAAAAAAATCCATTTGATTTACTGATGTTTAAGCTAAGACATGACGGATCCAGCCACTGTTGAATCTTTACTGTAGCAGCTTTTAACTTCTCAGCTGCTAATTCTGCTGTTTTCACATGTGTAAAGATAACAGTATTATCAGCATGCATTTGTACTTGTACCCCTTCACACTGTTGTGGAAAATCGTTAATATACAAACTAAATAGTAAGGGACCTAGTACTAATCCTTGGGGTACACCCATTGCTGTGTGTTTCGATTGAGTTTCAAAATGCAACACTGCTGTTACGCAGCACGTTTCAGCAAGAACCAATGAAGTTCATTCTCATGTTAAGCAGCACGTTTTTGCTTCCTCAAGAATCAATGAGGTTCATTCTAATGTTACGCAGCACATTTGAGCTTCAGCAAGAACCAGTGAGGTTCATTTTAAGCCCCTTTCACACAAAGATTCTGGAAAATATACAGATAATGTGTGTCCTGGGATTGTTTGATTTTGGTTACTTCACACTGCCAGTGATTTTACTGAATTTGTGAGTGCGTTCACACACCCACATTACGAAGATCCCATAAAGACACGTGACGTGTAATATCTCCACAGCGTCTAAGTTTGCTTACGATCTGCGATTTCTCTAGAAACCACGCTCATGCAGTTCTGATTCAATCATAAGCTAGCACATTGCACACCATTCCACTAAGCTGACAAATTCTCAGCATCATCACTACGACACACACTACGCCATTGGTCCTGGCTTTTGTTCACACAGGGTGAGGTCTGGGACTGGTACCCACAATGTTACTAGGTCCTCATTCCAGCATTAATCCTGGGACATGTTTGCGTTCACACAGAAGGCACTCTAGCAATTTTACGGCAATTTCCCAGGATCAACGCGCTGTGTGAAAGGGGCTCTAGTGTTACGCAGCACGTTTGAGATTCAGCAAGAACAAATTGACAGGTGCTTTATGAGCCACCTCTCTCCCTTCCATAGAGGGTTTTCCCCTAAGACAACGGGCCTCAGTGGCAAAAAATGGGGAGATTTGTAGCAGTTTGGAAGTTACAGCTGTCCTCATACCAAATAAAATAACAATTTCATGTTGGTAGCATTGCACAAAATGTGGTCAGACAAGGTCAAGGTTTAATATCATTTATTAAATACTCAAAGAATCAGTCTCACTTCTCCACTAGAAACCACAGTTTGCCCAGAAGTGGTAGTGTTTAAACGGACATCCCTTCCTAAAAGTGCAAGAATACAAACAAATTAACACTCCCACAAATTAACAAGCAAGCAAAATTAAACCGTTTAAATAACAGTAAGCACTGACTTTGCCTGGAGCAACTTTGCTGACAAGAGCCAGAAGAGGGATGGCACACCTCTGTACTGCAATGGATGAAGACCTGAGACAAGAACCAAAGCTGGCATTAGGAACCAAGAGACAATTGAAAACTGAAACACTGGGTACTGTACCGTTTCCTGCAGAGGAGCCAGTGATGCTGGATCTACAAATGTGAACATCTTCACAACAAAGCGCTTGTAGTGGGTTGGGAACTGAAGACTAGATGATCCAGCTACTGGAACCAATGTGGTCAGGTAACGATCATCCTGGTAAGGGCATCTGAAAGTCAAAGAGGCAGTCAGAAACACATCTTACTGCACACTAGATGGATAAAGACCTGTCTTACTCACCCATCAACCAGAAGGTCCCACTGAGGTAGACTGAGTGGACTAGGGGTTGATGTCGCCCAGCAATGTCCCAGCATCAGGACAATGTTGGGATCGGTCCTCTCCAAAATGCGCACCTCAACATACACAGGTTCCCGCAGGACTTTTGTGACCGGATAATCAGCATCACTGTAGTAGGATGTGTACGCCTCGTCCCCTGAGGAAGAATACAGTGCTTAACCTGAAACTGCTGCAACCTGGAGTTTTAGAAAGGCTTTAGGCATAAATGGGACAAACACTTACCTTCTGCACAGCCTTTGGTGACACATTGACCATTTGCCAGTCTAAGCTCCACCCTGAGGGGTCCGGGAGCAGCTACTGGTGGAGGTGGAGGAACAGTGTTGACCTCCACAACCAGAGCTTCCACAGAAGTACCAGAGTACCTACACTGGAAGAGAAGCCTGGACAACAAACAGTGAGCTTGTATGCTTTTGTCAAAGATACAAATTTATGATAATGTTATATCACTTACTCAAAATGGCTGTCCCTTGTGATGGAACCAAGTGGTCCCATTCCCACTTCATACGAGGAGGTCATTCTGTTTTCATACACCACATATCCACTGTCCTCCTGCAAATAGTAACCGTTGGCATCCAGTCCATTCCAAGCCATGCAGAACAAAACTACAAGCAGCTACTCACCATCATGCTTGTGCCACATGCAGTGACAGGGAACTGATATATAGCAAAGAAAGGTGTGGATCCCACAGGACTGCAAGCTGGATCATTTCCACCCAGGAGACGGACTGAATCCAGGCTCAATCGGGGCAGCGTAACATCTCTAGCCACCACTACCACAAACTGACCATCTCTTATACACTGGACAGTCACTGGAACAAGGTACAAGAGCAGGTTATTGCTGAAGATCAGTTTAACATGAACACCTTTACATGGACTCAACTCTTACCTGCCTTCCCATAGTAACACTGCTGTCCATTAAAGCAGCAGTTGATAGCTGCACACTCAGCACCACTGATACCAGGTGGTCCACATTGGATCTGCTCATAATCAGCTACAGTACATTTGTCAAGGGGCTCTGCCTGTGGCACTGGCTGCTTATGCTGAAACTGCTGAGGAAACTGATGACTAGCTTGCTGATGAACTGACTGAGGAGACTGTTGACTAGCTTGCTGTTGAACTGACTGAGGAAACTGTTGACTAGCTTGCTGTTGAACTGACTGAGGAAACTGTTGACTAGCTTGCTGTTGAACTGACTGAGGAAACTGTTGACTAGTTTGCTGTTGAACTGACTGAGGAAACTGTTGACTAGCTTGCTGTTGAACTGACTGAGGAAACCGTTGACTAGCTTGCTGTTGAAACTGCTGAGGAAACTGTTGACTAGCTTGCTGTTGAACTGACTGAGGAAACCGTTGACTAGCTTGCTGTTGAAACTGCTGAGGAAACTGTTGACTAGCTTGCTGTTGAACTGACTGAGGAAACTGTTGACTAGCTTGCTGTTGAACTGACTGAGGAAGCTGTTGACTAGCTTGTTGAACTGGTTGTTGAACCCACTGGTCAGTTTGCTGAAACATCAAAGTTTGAGGATTCTGGGGAAGATTACTCCACTTTGGAACAGCATGACAAAGGGCACAGAACCAAACACAAAGTGCCAGAGACTGAGCAGCACACCAACTTCCTGCCATTGTTCAACAGTTAGCCACACTGTTGAGATGCTGCCCTTTGGTCTTTTTGTACTCTACAGATTTTGGCTAATTAATGATAATCTCCCCCTCTTCATCAACAGTCATGGTTCTCCAGACTTGTATGAGTGGGAGTTTATGCAACTGGGTGACTCCCTTGGTTCATAAGAAAAAATATTCCTTGTTTTTTTCCACCCTTATTAAACATACATAAAATCACATATTAGTGGATTTAGCACTGTAGGTGGTGTTGGGAGAAACTTGGCTTTTTTGAAAATTTGAATCAATTATTAATATTTTTTTTTTACTGTTTATTTGTAAAGGGACCATGCACAATTTTTAACATAAAATTGCCATTTCATGTATTGTACCGGATTTAGCCAAAGGCTATTTTTCATCCGCACCCCCCAAGCAGGTCAAGACTAACATAACATTACACAGACAATATTTTTTTTTTACATATAATAAATACATACATACACACATACCGTCAAGGCCATAAAAATGTAACTACAGCAATCTCAATAGTTACATAATTGGTTTAATTTTAACAAAGATTTTAACTTCACTTTAAAAAAGACCATAAGATTTACACCCTTTTATGTCCTCCGGTAGGGCATTTCACTGATTTGTGGCTTTCACCACAAAAGTTGATAGTCCAAATGCTGAAGGACGAAAAGGAACCAGTCAGTTACTCATAAGTGAAAGTCTGGTAGATCTCACAGAGGTGTCACAGCGTAGATGACTAAAATCACGTAATACAGAAGGAGCCAGACCGTTTAGGATTTTATGAACCAGACACAAACGTGAATAAAGTCTAAAATAGTCAAAGTTTAAAAAATTGTTTTTCTACGAAAGAATGAAAAGAATCCTAAAAGAATGAAAATGTTTAGTTTTTTTTATCTAAAATTTTTCATGTCTGTTTATATAGAGATTTTAAGGGTTTAATAACAATTTCACCAGCTTGACCCCAACATGTCAAGCAATAAGAAATGTGAGAAAAGATTGTAGCATGCATAAAAGCCTTAGCTACATCAAAAGAAAGACATTGTCTAATTTGTCCAAAGTTTGCCATATTGTTTAATATTCCTCACCATTTTCTTTACATGTTTTTTTGAAACTGAGATTTGAGTCCAATATTATACCAAGAAAATTAAGCTCATTTACAGTTTCTCTCTTTTCACCATTAATAAATATATCTACATAAGATTTAAAGTGTGTTTTTGAGAAAAAAAATCCATTTGATTTACTGATGTTTAAGCTAATACATGACGGATCCAGCCACTGTTGAATCTTTACTGTAGCAGCTTTTAACTTCTCAGCTGCTAATTCTGCTGTTTTCACATGTGTAAAGATAACAGTATTATCAGCATGCATTTGTACTTGTACCCCTTCACACTGTTGTGGAAAATCATTAATATACAAACTAAATAGTAAGGGACCTAGTACTAATCCTTGGGGTACACCCATTGCTGTGTGTTTCGATTGAGTTTCAAAATGCAACACTGCTGTTACGCAGCACGTTTCAGCAAGAACCAATGAAGTTCATTCTCATGTTAAGCAGCACGTTTTTGCTTCCTCAAGAATCAATGAGGTTCATTCTAATGTTACGCAGCACATTTGAGCTTCAGCAAGAACCAGTGAGGTTCATTTTAAGCCCCTTTCACACAAAGATTCTGGAAAATATACAGATAATGTGTGTCCTGGGATTGTTTGATTTTGGTTACTTCACACTGCCAGTGATTTTACTGAATTTGTGAGTGCGTTCACACACCCACATTACGAAGATCCCATAAAGACACGTGACGTGTAATATCTCCACAGCGTCTAAGTTTGCTTACGATCTGCGATTTCTCTAGAAACCACGCTCATGCAGTTCTGATTCAATCATAAGCTAGCACATTGCACACCATTCCACTAAGCTGACAAATTCTCAGCATCATCACTACGACACACACTACGCCATTGGTCCTGGCTTTTGTTCACACAGGGTGAGGTCTGGGACTGGTACCCGCAATGTTACTAGGTCCTCATTCCAGCATCAATCCTGGGACATGTTTGCATTCACACAGAAGGCACTCTAGCAATTTTACGGCAATTTCCCAGGATCAACGCGCTGTGTGAAAGGGGCTCTAGTGTTACGCAGCACGTTTGAGATTCAGCAAGAACAAATTGACAGGTGCTTTATGAGCCACCTCTCTCCCTTCCATAGAGGTTTTTCCCCTAAGACAACGGGCCTCAGTGGCAAAAAATGGGGAGATTTGTAGCAGTTTGGAAGTTACAGCTGTCCTCATACCAAATAAAATAACAATTTCATGTTGGTAGCATTGCACAAAATGTGGTCAGACAAGGTCAAGGTTTAATATCATTTATTAAATACTCAAAGAATCAGTCTCACTTCTCCACTAGAAACCACAGTTTGCCCAGAAGTGGTAGTGTTTAAACGGACGTCCCTTCCTAAAAGTGCAAGAATACAAACAAATTAACACTCCCACAAATTAACAAGCAAGCAAAATTAAACCGTTTAAATAACAGGAAGCACTGACTTTGCCTGGAGCAACTTTGCTGACAAGAGCCAGAAGAGGGATGGCACACCTCTGTACTGCAATGGATGAAGACCTGAGACGAGAACCAAAGCTGGCATTAGGAACCAAGAGACAATTGAAAACTGAAACACTGGGTACTGTACCGTTTCCTGCAGAGGAGCCAGTGATGCTGGATCTACAAATGTGAACATCTTCACAACAAAGCGCTTGTAGTGGGTTGGGAACTGAAGACTAGATGATCCAGCTACTGGAACCAATGTAGTCAGGTAACGATCATCCTGGTAAGGGCATCTGAAAGTCAAAAAGGCAGTCAGAAACACCTTACTGCACACTAGATGGATAAAGACCTGCCTTACTCACCCATCAACCAGAAGGTCCCACTGAGGTAGACTGAGTGGACTAGGGGTTGATGTCGCCCAGCAATGTCCCAGCATCAGGACAATGTTGGGGTCGGTCCTCTCCAAAATGCGCACCTCAACATACACCGGTTCCCGCAGGACTTTTGTGACTGGATAATCAGCATCATTGTAGTAGGATGTGTACGCCTCGTCCCCTGACGAAGAATACAGTGCTTAACTTGAAACTGCTGCAACCTGGAGTTTTAGAAAAGCTTTAGGCATAAATGGGACAAACACTTACCTTCTGCACAGCCTTTGGTGACACATTGACCATTTGCCAGTCTAAGCTCCACCCTGAGTGGTCCAGGAGCAGCTACTGGTGGAGGTGGAGGAACAGTGTTGACCTCCACAACAAGAGCTTCCACAGAAGTACCAGAGTACCTACACTGGAAGAGAAGCCTGGACAACAAACAGTGAGTTTGTATTAGAGATGCAGATCGGGCTGATGACGTGCCAAAATGTTTTTTTTTAAATTAAATTCAGGCGGGTGGTGGGCGGTTTCTAGTCTCACAGCTGTCATCAGCAGCACCTTGCACCGCCAAATCAGCAGATGGCGGGCGGGTGCGGTTTTGAAAATTGGTCAAAAACGTTGGTGCGGCTGGATGGTGGACGGATGAGTTTTGTGATGCGGTTGCGGATGAAGTACCCCATCCGCGCATCTCTAGTTTGTATGCTTTTGTCAAAGATAAACATTTATGATAATGTTACATCACTTACTCAAAATGGCTGTCCCTTGTGATGGAACCAAGTGGTCCCATTCCCACTTCATAGGAGGAGGTCATTCTGTTTTCATACACCACATATCCACTGTCCTCCTGAAAATAGTAACCGTTGGCATCCAGTCCATTCCAAGCTTTCTTTCGGTTTGGTCATTTACAGATCATTCAAATCATTCGAAACAAACACTATAGATGACCAGGTGCAGGCAAAAGCTAAAGCTTATTGTGCCTGCCCTTAACTTTAGAATAATAAATGCAACTCATTTATGACAACATCTGTTCATAAAATTAACATTAACACATTAGTGGACCATTGTCCACACCAGAAGCAAGCCCATTTAATTAATTTTCATTCTATTGAATATTTTTCCAATGTTAATCTCTTGTAAATATTTTTTTAAACTGAAAAATAGACGTGGCTTGTTTTAACTCATTACAGCAACTATTCCACAATTTAACTCCTTTATTTGATATTCAGTGTTCTCTTGATGTAGAATGTACTTGTGGTTGCTTAAATATACATATTCCTCTGAGATTATATTTACTTTCTCGCTGGTTAAATAATTGCAAGCTTTTAGGAGTTTTATTATGTTTGATTTGGTAAATAAACTTTAGCGTATGCAAATCAACTAAGTCATAAAACTTCAAGATCAAGCCATGCAGAACAAAACCACAAGCAGCTACTCACCATCATGCTTGTGCCACATGCAGTGACAGGGAACTGATATATAGCAAAGAAAGGTGTGGATCCCACAGGACTGCAAGCTGGATCATTTCCACCCAGGAGACGGACTGAATCCAGGCTCAATCGGGGCAGCGTAACATCTCTAGCCACCACTACCACAAACTGACCGTCTCTTATACACTGGACAGTCACTGGAACAAGGTACAAGAGCAGGTTATTGCTGAAGATCAGTTTAACATGACCACCTTTACATGGACTCAACTCTTACCTGCCTTCCCATAGTAACACTGCTGTCCGTTAAAGCAGCAGTTGATAGCTGCACACTCAGCACCACTGATACCAGGTGGTCCACATTGGATCTGCTCATAATCAGCTACAGTACATTTGTCAATGGGCTCTGCCTGTGCCACTGGCTGCTTATGCTGAAACTGCTGAGGAAACTGTTGACTAGCTTGCTGTTGAACTGACTGAGGAAACTGTTGACTAGCTTGCTGTTGAACTGACTGAGGAAACTGTTGACTAGCTTGCTGTTGAAACTGCTGAGGAAACTGTTGACTAGCTTGTTGAACCCGCTGGTCAGTTTGCTGGAACATCAAAGTTTGAGGATTCTGGGGAAGATTAATCCACTTTGGAACAGCATGACAAAGGGCACAGAACCAAACACAAAATGCCAGAGACTGAACAGCACACCAACTTCCTGCCATTGTTCAACAGCTAGCCACACTGTTGAGATGCTGTCATTTGGTCTTTTTGTACTCTACAGATTTTGGCTAATTAATGATAATCCCTCCCTCTTCATTAACAGTCATGATTCTCCAGACTTGTATGAGTGGGAGTTTATGCAACTGGGTGATTCCATTGGTTCATAAGACTAAATATTCCTGTTTTTTTTCCACCCTTATTAAACATACATAAAATCACATATTAGTGGATTTAGCACTGGAGGTGGTGTTGGGAGAAACTTGGCTTTTTCGAAAATTTGAATCGATTGAACCAATTGTGTTTCGAAATGCAACACACTGGTGTTACGCAGCACGTTTCAGCTGCAGCAAGAACCAGTGACGTTCATTCTCGTGTAATACAGCATGTGTGAGCTTCCGCAAGAACCAGTGAGATTCACTCTAGTGTTACGCAGCACGTTTCAGCTTCATCAACAATGAGGTTAATTCTAGTGTTTTGGTGCGTTCACACCGGACGCGAATAGAGCGTCTAGTGCGAGTGATTTCAATGTTAAGTCAATGCAAAGACGCGTTACGCGCCTAAAAAATTCCTGCGGCGGGAATGAGGCGTAGAGCGCGACGCGGTAGACGCGAATTCGCCTAATTCGCGCGTCTAGTTCACGTGAATGGCGCGAATTGAGCGCCTGGTGCGTTCCGCGTGAATTATTTATTTTGTGCTTTTTGTGCATTCACCCGTTTGACACGAATTCGCGTCTGCCGCCCAAGTTGAAAAATCTGAACTTCTGCATAAAATTTGCGCCGCGTTAACCAATCAGGAGCCAGCTTGCTGCCGTCACGTGGTGAAGTAAATATTTTACCACATAAAAACTTGATTTTAATATATGAGACATTCATTTTGTATGCTATTTATTCCATATATAATCTAGATTATATGAAACATTATTATTATTCTAATGTAAAGAGAACCAACATACTTTAGTGCAAGAACATAGTTCGTGTCTGTGTTGTGTGAGGGAAAAAAAACAGTCACAGTCAGGACAGTTTAATCACTGTTGTAGTAGCCTAGGCTGGCTCCATTTATCATCAAAACAAAAAAAATTTACAGATTATGTGGGTGAGGGCGAGGGTGATCCTCGCTCCGATGCGGGACAGCAGGTCATTGAACTGTGCGTAAGTACAGTTGAGATTCAGGCGGAAGTACCGCTGAAAGCGGCCGTCATCCAGGCGCAGCTCCTGGAGCAAATGGTGAAACTCGCCGAACTGGGTTCGCCTCCAAAGGGTCTGGTGGACCCAAATACAGCGATGATCCCTACGCCGCTGTTCTGCTCTCCAGAGCAAATACAGAGCGGTGACTCTCTCGATAAATGACCCATCAACAACAAACATCTTGTAAAAAGATGGCCGCCAACGGGGTTCGAAACTTTTGAAACCTTCGCCTCTGACACGCGTGACGCACGTAAATTTCGCTTCAAACTTTTGTTGTTTCACTCTTGTCGCACGAATTAACACAAAGTGGTCAAGCGTCAAACTAGATGCGAATTTGACGCGCTATTCGCATCCGGCGTGAACGCAGTTACGCAGCACATTTGAGCTTCCGCAAGAACCAGTAAGGTTAATTTCAAGCCCCTTTCACACAGAGATTCTGGAAAATATACAAATAATGTGTCCTGGGATTGTTTGATTTTTGTTACTTCACACTGCCAGTGATTTTACAGAATTTGTGAGTGCGTTCACACACACGTCACAAAGATCCCGTAAAGACAGGTGACGTGTAATATTCACAGCATCTAAGTTTGCTTATGATCTATAATTTCTCTCTCTAGAAACCCCACTCATGCAGATTTTTCCTGGTTAGATCACAAACTAACACATTGCACACCATTCCACTAAGCTGACAAATTCTCAGCGTCATCAATATGACACAACACCTAACGCCGTTGGTCCTGGCTTGTGTTCAC
Source organism: Siphateles boraxobius (assembly GCF_051911475.1). Taxonomy (NCBI): domain Eukaryota; kingdom Metazoa; phylum Chordata; class Actinopteri; order Cypriniformes; family Leuciscidae; genus Siphateles; species Siphateles boraxobius. The sequence goes on along the minus strand of NW_027508713.1, from coordinate 1,742,954 downwards.
ACAGGGCGTGGTCTGGGACTGATCCCAGCAATGTTACTAGGTCCTCATCCCAGCATCAATCCCGGGAGGTGTTTGCGTTCACAAAGAGGGCACTAGCAATTTTAAAGCAATTTCCCAGGATCAACGTGCTGCGTGAAAGGGGCTCTAGAGTTACGCAGCACGTTTGAGATTCAGCAAGAACCAATGAGAACAAATTGACGGGTGCTTTAGAAAACAATGAGATTTGTAGCAGTCTGGAAGTTACAGCTGTCCTCAACATACCACATAAAACAAGAACAATTTCATGTTGTTAGCGTTGCACAAAATGTGGTCAGACAAGGTCAAGGTTTAATATGATTTATTAAATACTCATAGAATCAGTCTCACTTCTCCACTAGAAACCACAGTTTGCCCAGAAGTGGTAGTATTTAAACGAATGTCCCTTCCTAAAAGAGCAAGAATACAAACAAAAATTAACATTTCCACAAATTTGAATACACAAGCAAAATTAAACCGTTTAAATAACAGGAAGCACTGACTTTGCCTGGAGCAACTTTGCTGACAAGAGCCAGAAGAGGGATGGCACACCTCTGTACTGCAATGGATGAAGACCTGAGACGAGAACCAAAGCTGCCATTAGGACCCAAGAGACAGTTGAAAACTGACACACTGGGTACTGTACCGTTTCCTGCAGAGGAGCCAGTGATGCTGGATCTACAAATGTGAACATCTTCACAACAAAGCGCTTGTAGTGGGTTGGGAACTGAAGACTAGATGATCCAGCCACTGGAACCAATGTGGTCAGGTAACGATCATCCTGGTAGGGGCATCTGAAAGGCAAAGAGGCAGTCAGACACACCTTACTGCACACTAGATGGAGCAAGGCTGGCCTTACTCACCCATCAACCAGAAGGTCCCACTGAGGTAGACTGAGTGGACTAGGGGTTGATGTCACCCAGCAATGTCCCAGCATCAGGACAATGTTGGGGTCGGTCCTCTCCAAAATGCGTACCTCAACATACACAGGTTCCCGTAGGACTTTTGTGACCGGATAATCAGCATCACTGTAGTAGGATGTGTACGCCTCGTCCCCTGAGGAAGAAAACAGTGCAACCTGGAGTTTTAGAAAGGCTTTAGGCATAAATGGGACAAACACTTACCTTCTGCACAGCCTTTGGTGACACATTGACCATTTGCCAGTCTAAGCTCCACCCTGAGGGGTCCGGGAGCAGCTACTGGTGGAGGTGGAGGAACAGTGTTGACCTCCACAACCAGAGCTTCCACAGAAGTACCAGAGTACCTACACTGGAAGAGAAGCCTGGACAACAAACAGTGAGCTTGTATGCTTTTGTCAAAGATAAATTTATGATAATGTTACATCACTTACTCAAAATGGCTGTCCCTTGTGATGGAACCAAGTGGTCCCATACCCACTTCATACGAGGAGGTCATTCTGTTTTCATACACCACATATCCACTGTCCTCCTGAAAACAGTAACCGTTGGTATCCAGTCCATTCCAAGCCATGCAGAACAAAACCACAAGCAGCTACTCACCATCATGCTTGTGCCACATGCGGTGACAGGGAACTGATATATAGCAAAGAAAGGTGTGGATCCCACAGGACTGCAAGCTGGATCATTTCCACCCAGGAGACGGACTGAATCCAGGCTCAATCGGGGCAGCGTAACATCTCTAGCCACCACTAACACAAACTGACCATCTCTTATACACTGGACAGTCACTGGAACAAGAGCAGGCTATTGCTGAAGATCAGTTTAACATGAACAGCTTTACATGGACTCAACTCTTACCTGCCTTCCCATAGTAACACTGCTGTCCGTTAAAGCAGCAGTTGATAGCTGCACACTCAGCACCACTAATACCAGGTGGTCCACATTGGATCTGCTCATAATCAGCTACAATACATTTGTCAAGGAGCTCTGCCTGTGGCACTGGCTGCTTATGCTGAAACTGCTGAGGAAACTGTTGACTAGCTTGCTGTTGAACTGACTGAGGATACCGTTGACTAGTTTGCTGTTGAGACTGCTCAGGAAGCTGTTGACTAGCTTGTTGAACCCGCTGGTCAGTTTGCTGAAACATCAAAGTTTGAGGATTCTGGGGAAGATTACTCCACTTTGGAACAGCATGACAAAGGGCACAGAACCAAACACAAAGTGCCAGAGACTGAACAGCACACCAACTTCCTGCCATTCTTCAACAGTTAGCCACACTGTTGAGATGCTACCCTTTGGTCTTTTTGTACTCTACAGATTTTGGCTAATTAATGATAATCTCTCCCTCTTCATCAACAGTCATGGTTCTCCAGACTTGTATGAGTGGGAGTTTATGCAACTGGGTGATTCCCTTGGTTCATAAGAAAAAATATTCCTTGTTTTTTTCCACTCTTATTAAACATACATAAAATAGCATATTAGTGGATTTAGCACTGTAGGTGGTGTTGGGAGAAACTTGGCTTTTTTGAAAATTTGAATCAATTATAATATTTTTTTTTTTACTGTTTATTTGTAAAGGGACCATGCACAATTTTTTACATAAAATTGCCAATTCATGTATTGTACCGGATTTAGCCAAAGGCTATTTTTCATCCGCACCCCCCAAGCAGGTCAAGACTAACATAACATTACACGGACAATATTTTTTTTACATATAATAAATACATACATACACACATACCGTCAAGGCCATAAAAATGTAACTACAGCAATCTCAATGGTTACATAATTGGTTTAATTTTAACAAAGATTTTAACTTCATTTTTAAAAAGACCATAAGATTTACACCCTTTTATGTCCTCCGGTAGGGCATTCCACTGATTTGTGGCTTTCACTGCAAAAGTTGATAGTCCAAATGCTGAAGGACGAAAAGAAACCAGACAGATACTCATAAGTGATAGTCTGGTAGATCGCACAGAGGTGTCGCAGCGTAGATGACTAAAATCACGTAATACAGAAGGAGCCAGACCGTTTAGGATTTTATGAACCAGACACAAACTTGAATAAAGTCTAAAATCGTCAAAGTTTAAAAAATTGTTTTTCTACGAAAGAATGAAAAGAATCCTAAAAGAATGAAAATGTTTAGTTTTATCTAAAATTTTTCATGTCCGTTTATATAGAGATTTTAAGGGTTTAATAACAATTTCACCAGCTTGACCCCAACATGTCAAGCAATAAGAAATGTGAGAAAAGATCATAGCATGCATAAAAGCCTTAGCTACATCAAAAGAAAGACATTGTCTAATTTGTCCAAAGTTTGCCATATTGTTTAATATTCCTCACCATTTTCTTTACATGTTTTTTGAAACTCAGATTTGAGTCCAATATTATACCAAGAAAATTAAGCTCATTTACAATTTCTATCTTTTCACCATTAATAAATATATTTACATAAGATTTAAAGTGTGTTTTTGAGAAAAAAAATCCTTTTGATTTACTGATGTTTAAGCTAAGACATGACGGATCCAGCCACTGTTGAATCTTTACTGTAGCAGCTTTTAACTTCTCAGCTGCTAATTCTGCTGTTTTCACATGTGTAAAGATAACAGTATTATCAGCATGCATTTGTACCCCTTCACACTGTTGTGGAAAATTGTTAATATACAAACTAAATAGTAAGGGACCTAGTACTAATCCTTGGGGTACACCCATTGCTGTGTGTTTTGATTGCGTTTCAAAATGCAACACTGGTGTTACGCAGCACGTTTCAGCAAGAACCAATGAAGTTCATTCTCATGTTAAGCAGCACGTTTGAGCTTTCTCAAGAATCAATGAGGTTCATTTTAATGTTACACAGCACATTTGAGCTTCAGCAAGAACCAGTGAGGTTTATTTTAAGCCCCTTTCACACAAAGATTCTGGAAAATATACAGATAATGTGTGTCCTGGGATTGTTTGATTTTGGTTACGTCACACTGCCAGTGATTTTACTGAATTTGTGAGTGCGTTCACACACCCACATTACGAAGATCCCATAAAGACACGTGACGTGTAATATCTCCACAGAGTCTAATTTTGCTTACGATCTGCGATTTCTCTAGAAACCACGCTCATGCGGTCCTGATTCAATCATAAACTAGCAGATTGCACACCATTCCACTAAGCTGACGAATTCTCAGCATCATCACTACGACACACACCTTACGCCACTGGTCCTGGCTTTTGTTCACACAGGGCGAGGTCTGGGACTGGTACCCGCAATGTTACTAGGTCCTCATTCCAGCATCAATCCTCAGACATGTTTGCGTTCACACAGAAGGCACTCTAGCAATTTTATGGCAATTTCCCAGGATCAACGCGCTGTGTGAAAGGGGCTCTAGTGTTACGCAGCACGTTTGAGATTCAGCAAGAACAAATTGACAGGTGCTTTATGAGCCACCTCTCTCCCTTCCATAGAGGTTTTTCCCCTAATACAACGAGACTCCGTGGCAAAAAAAAGGGGAGATTTGTAGCAGTTTGGAAGTTACAGCTGTCCTCCACATACCAAATAAAATAACAATTTCATGTTGGTAGCATTGCACAAAATGTGGTCAGACAAGGTCAAGGATTAATATCATTTATTAAATACTCAAAGAATCAGTCTCACTTCTCCACTAGAAACCACAGTTTGCCCAGAAGTGGTAGTGTTTAAACGAACGTCCCTTCCTAAAAGTGCAAGAATACAAATTAACACTCCCACAAATTAACACGCAAGCAAAATTAAACCGTTTAAATAACAGGAAGCACTGACTTTGCCTGGAGCAACTTTGCTGACAAGAGCCAGAAGAGGGATGGCACACCTCTGTACTGCAATGGATGAAGACCTGAGACGAGAACCAAAGCTGGCATTAGGAACCAAGAGACAATTGAAAACTGACACACTGGGTACTGTACCGTTTCCTGCAGAGGAGCCAGTGATGCTGGATCTACAAATGTGAACATCTTCACAACAAAGCGCTTGTAGTGGGTTGGGAACTGAAGACTAGATGATCCAGCCACTGGAACCAATGTGGTCAGGTAACGATCATCCTGGTAAGGGCATCTGAAAGGCAAAGAGGCAGTCAGAAACACCTTACTGCACACTAGATGGATAAAGACCTGCCTTACTCACCCATCAACCAGAAGGTCCCACTGAGGTAGACTGAGTGGACTAGGGGTTGATGTCGCCCAGCAATGTCCCAGCAACAGGACAATGTTGGGGTCGGTCCTCTCCAAAATGCGCACCTCAACATACACAGGTTCCCGCAGGACTTTTGTGACCGGATAATCAGCATCACTGTAGTAGGATGTGTACGCCTCGTCCCCTGACGAAGAATACAGTGCTTAACTTGAAACTGCTGCAACCTGGAGTTTTAAAAAGGATTTAGGCATAAATGGGACAAACACTTACCTTCTGCACAGCCTTTGGTGACACATTGACCATTTGCCAGTCTAAGCTCCACCCTGAGGGGTCCAGGAGCAGCTACTGGTGGAGGTGGAGGAACAGTGTTGACCTCCACAACAATAGCTTCCACAGAAGTACCAGAGTACCTACACTGGAAGAGAAGCCTGGACAACAAACAGTGAGTTTGTATTAGAGATGCACATCGGGCGGATGACGAAATTTTTTTGATTAAATTCGGGCAGGTGGCGGGCGTTTTCTAGTCTCGCGGCTGTCATCAGCAGCACCTTGTATCGCCAAATCAGATGGCGGGCGGGTGCGGTTTTGAAAATTGGTCAAAAACATTGGTGCGGATGGATGGTGGACGGATGAGTATTGTGATGCGGTTGCGGATGAAGTAGCCCATCCGTGCATCTCTAGTTTGTATGCTTTTGTCAAAGATAAACATTTATGATAATGTTACATCACTTACTCAAAATGGCTGTCCCTTGTGATGGAACCAAGTGGTCCCATTCCCACTTCATAGGAGGAGGTCATTCTGTTTTCATACACCACATATCCACTGTCCTCCTGAAAATAGTAACCGTTGGCATCCAGTCCATTCCAAGCTTTCTTTCAGTTTGGTCATTTACAGATCATTCAATCAAATCATTCGAAACAAACACTATAGATGACCAGGTGCAGGCAGAAGCTAAAGCTTATTGTGCCTGCCCTTAACTTTAGAATCATAAATGCAACTCATTAATGACAACATCTGTTCATAAAATTAACATTAACACAGAGGACCATTGTCCACACCAGAAGCAAGCCTATTTAATTAATTTTCATTCTATTGAATATTTTTCCAATGTTAATCTCTTGTAAATATTTTTTTAACTCAAAAATAGACGTGGCTTGTTTTAACTCATTACAGCAACTATTCCACAATTTAACTCCTTTATTTGATAAACAGTGTTCTCTTGATGTAGAATGTACTTGTGGTTGCTTAAATATAAATAGTCCTCTGAGATTATATTTACTTTCTCGCTGGTTAAATAATTGCAAGCTTTTAGGAGTTTTATTATATTTGACTTGGTAAAGAAACTTTCCCGTATGCAAATCAACTTAGTCATAAAACTTCAAGATCAAGCCATGCAGAACAAAACCCAAAGCAGCTACTCACCATCATGCTTGTGCCACATGCAGTGACAGGGAACTGATATATAGCAAAGAAAGGTGTGGATCCCACAGGACTGCAAGCTGGATCATTTCCACCCAGGAGACGGACTGAATCCAGGCTCAATCGGGGCAGCGTAACATCTCTAGCCACCACTACCACAAACTGACCGTCTCTTATACACTGGACAGTCACTGGAACAAGGTAAAAGAGCAGGCTATTGCTGAAGATCAGTTTAACATGAACACCTTTACATGGACTCAACTCTTACCTGCCTTCCCATAGTAACACTGCTGTGCGTTAAAGCAGCAGTTGATAGCTGCACACTCAGCACCACTGATACCAGGTGGTCCACATTGGATCTGCTCATAATCAGCTACAGTACATTTGTCAAGGGGCTCTGCCTGTGCCACTGGCTGCTTATGCTGAAACTGCTGAGGAAACTGTTGACTAGCTTGCTGATGAACTGACTGCGGAAACTGTTGACTAGCTTGCTGTTGAACTGACTGAGGAAACTGTTGACTTGCTTGCTGTTGAACTGACTGAGGAAACTGTTGACTAGCTTGCTGTTGAACTGACTGAGGAAACTGTTGACTTGCTTGCTGTTGAACTGACTGAGGAAACTGTTGACTAGCTTGCTGTTGAACCGACTGAGGAAACCGTTGACTAGCTTGCTGTTGAACCGACTGAGGAAACCGTTGACTAGCTTGCTGTTGAACCGACTGAGGAAACTGTTGACTAGCTTGCTGTTGAAACTGCGGATGAAACTGTTGACTAGCTTGTTGAACTGGTTGTTGAACCCGCTGGTCAGTTTGCTGGAACATCAAAGTTTGAGGATTCTGGGGAAGATTACTCCACTTTGGAACAGCATGACAAAGGGCACAGAACCACACACAAAATGCCAGAGACTGAACAGCACAACAACTTCCTGCCATTGTTCAACAGCTAGCCACACTGTTGAGATGCTGTCATTTGGTCTTTTTGTACTCTACAGATTTTGTCTGATTAATGATAATCCCTCCCTCTTCATTAACAGTCATGATTCTCCAGACTTGTATGAGTGGGAGTTTATGCAACTGGGTGATTCCATTGGTTCATAAGACTAAATATTCCTTGTTTTTTTCAAATTGTACAAATTGACGGGTGCTTTATGATCCACCTACCACTCCTCCAAAGAGGTTTTTCCTTTTAGAGGGACAGCCCACCCTAAACAAGGCAGCTATAGACCTAGGGTGCTGCTCATTCCTTATTTGTGCATCCTCGTTTCCTTTCCTCGCTTCCTTTCCTAGCGTCTCAGCTCCACCCCCTGTAGGTTTTGAGGGAAGGACGCGAGGAAAGAAAATGAGGACGGAGGAATCGAATGAAAGCTTTTTTTATACATTGTAATACTTGATCACTCGAGCGTCACTTCATAGCGCCATCAGCAGCGCTCAAAGGATCTGCCCTTATGTTGTTGAAGTTTATTTAAGAAATTCATAATAAATAATAATAAAGCAAGATACCCTGTTGAAATATGTGTAATGTGTGGTTTATATAAACTGCAAAGGTAAAGTATACATTAAAACAGATTGTGATCGATGTGAAGGGGGAGGAGAATGTATACGCGCGTCACATTTAGTCGATAAAACTCTTCCGCATAGGATACACCTGTGTATCCTCGCTCATGACCCCTCTGGAAGCCTCCTCACTCCTCGATCCTCGCCTCCTCGCGGTGCAATTAGAGAATTGAGATGTCCTTCAAGATGGCTGAGCTCGATTGGTTTCCGGGTCATAGGATGGAGGACAGAGGAACGAGGAGACGAGGAGGGATATTGAGAAGCACCCCTTATGCACCAGAGAAACGTGGGCGCCGTCATCTTTAGAATATTGTCTTTGAACTTTTCCGTTTTTGCGGTCGCTCTGTATATTTCTATGGCATCGCTGTCCAGGAGTAATTAGCTGGTGAAGTGGATTTACTTATTGTAGAGTTAACAAAAGTTATCATGAGCATTGTAATGTTTATCATAAGCATTGTAAAGCAGATGTCTTAACAAATGTCGACCGGGAATTTTTTTACGAGCAGTTCATTCATACCTATGAAGGATCGCTGTGAAAATACAGACCGGAAGTCAAAAGACAATGAGGGGAGCGCTGAAAAGGGGCGGGGCTACATAAGGTCTATACATTCCCTTGCATAAAGGCGTAATTTATATTAATTTATTACTAAACTAAATATTTTGCATTTGTTAAGCTACATTCATTTCTCTTCTACTTTAAGTATCCTACTGTTCTATTAAATGCATCATTTAAAAACTGTACTTCTTTATTTTAATCTAATTTCCTACAGGAGAGAAACCTTACCGCTGCTCCATGTGTGGCGATCGATTCGCTTATTTAGGGTTTTTTTCAGACTCACCAGAAAAAACAGGCTAAAGAACAATCCAGATTAATCAGTGTCTTTTCATGCCTTGGTCTGTGAATAAAGGCTTTATTTCTGCAGTGACTTTCATCATTCATGAGATACATTTCTAACCTACAGAAGACCATCTATACCACATAAGAAAAAAAATCATGCTTTGGTAAATAATTATGACATAAAAAGTCATAATCATGAGATAAAAAGTAAAAATCTGAAATTGACATACTGAGTCATTATGACTAAGTATAAATATTTCTCAACTTTTTAATCTGCTGTCGCTATGATTGATCTCATAAATTAGTCATAATGAATGATATATCTATAATATATTACATAATTATGAGTTTAAAGTAAACATAATGACTTTCTATGTAATAATTATGACTTATCTTTGACCTAGCATACACATAACACATTATAGACTTCTATAATTCAATGTAAGGCTGCATAGATTAGGTCGGCACCGGGAACACTTCCCATAAATCCTGATGTACTCGTTGCATCTTAAGAAGTTTAGCCTAGAAGGTTTACCGCAGTCCGCCAGATCCGTATCCAGATCTGACGAAGGCAGTAGCACCTCAATGCAGTACATGAGATCCACGGGGAGGAGTCGGATCAAGATCCAAGGGGTGGAGATGGGTAGGATTAGGGTTGGGTTTAGGGATGAGGGGTGTGTTTAGGGATCAGGGGGCGGAGTTGGCTAGGTTTAGGTGTATGTAAGGTGGGAGGAGTTGGATCTGGATCCGACTCCTCCCCACGGATTTCATGTTCCGCAGTGAGAACCATCTCGACGAAGGACCTGCGCCTGGACACACACTCACACTCACACATACATGTCTGTTTCACTATCTTTGTGGGGAATCTCAATAGGCATAATGGTTTTTATACTGTACAAACTGTATATTCTCTCCCCTTACACTAATCCTACCCCTAAACCCATCACAGAAAACTTTATGCATTTTTACATTTTCAAAATTCAAAGTTCACACACACACACGCACACTAGATCTGATGTTGAAGGACCTGCGCCTGGACACGGCGACAACGCGGTCCTGAAGTGTCACTCTCCCCTGTGAAGGCCTCCTTCCCTTTACCTCTGTACTTATAAAACGTTGTCGGGATAATTTCGGTTCACAATCACATGGATACGCAGAAGCGATAAAAAAAATTCTGTATTATAAATTTTTAAGGCCAGACAAAAAATCTGGTGAGGTCCATTTCTAAAGAAATACTACACACCTGCGCACATATATTCCAACGCGCATATCTATAGACTAAACACGTAATACGCATGTGTACGCCGTCACCGTTTTTACAGATTCACGTTTTTGAAGTTTACGCGTAGATGATAACCTTTTCTTCAAAATTATTCAATGCTTGCACCTTGGAACCTATTTCATGGTTTGCGTTATCGAGTACCAATCAATGTTGTTGTGTGAATGAACGGCCGGATCGCGTCAAGGGTTTTCTGTTAGAACGGTGTTAGCGTGTTAGCGGCCGCTAAGTTAATAACTAATGATCTTTGAAACGGAAGTGAATCAATCATAACTAACTTTAGCAGGACAATAACTTTATTCTAGAGCTGCTGTAAAGTCAAAACAAACTCTGTTACTTTAATTTCCTTTTATCACTGTAAAGCTGCTTTGAAACAATCTATATTGTTAAAAGCGCTATAAAAATGAAGGTGACGACTTTTTAAATGATCATTTTGATCATATTATCATCTCATAAATACTTTTCAAGTCAATTGAATAAGTAACTATTGTATATTTTTAATCACAGTTATGCTGTTGCGTGGGATATCAGCATAAATAAAAGCAGAAGAAAGAAAATCAGAAGCTGTTTGTTTTTACTTGAGAGATTCTCACCAAATCGGCCAAATTGTCTTGTATTTCACCAAGTAAATAAAGCTAGGACCATAAACAATGTTTGCATTGTGAATCCCATTTCCTGCATTTACATACATTTAGGAACAATGGTGATACAAAATCCAGGGAATAATTTGATTATAGTGATAAATTCTGCCAAAAAGAATAGTAGGCTATGTATAAGAAAAATATTACTTTCTTTATTGTTTAATTGGGGCCGATCGCCAAGACTTCAGAGAATAATTTTATAAAGTAAAAAATGTTAGCTATTCATGTTTTGTGTGTAAATCAAATGTAAATAATGTGAGACTCAATTTCCACTGTAATGTAGAAACAGCATAAAGGCAGTATATTTTAAATAATTGTTTAATGGCATCTTTTTATGAATGAAGGCCAGTATCATTGATATTAATATAGCTAGCCTACTGATGTCTCGATCATCTTTGCTTAGGGCACCAAAATGGCTAGCAGCAAATGGCTATACCGATCGCAAACTTTTGAACGGCAGTATATATATATATATATATATATATATATATATATATATATATATATATATATATATATATATATATATATATACACACACACACACACACATTCCACAAAAACAGGTTTACATAAGAAGAGCGAAAGATCACATAAAATAACGGTTTTAAGGCGCAGCTTAGGGAAGGGCCAGTTGAAGCCTAAATTACCTGACACATAGGCTATTGTATTTCACTACGCCTCTTGAGTATTACTAAACTATTTTATGTAGGTATATAATGGGATAAGGTTAAAGTGATAATTAGCTGTTCCAACGCCCCATCCTTTTGTTTGTGTGTGCGTTTTTTTTATTGCATAACATAACAATAACAACATACACATACAGAGAATACAACTATTTATATCATAAAAACGAAATAAAAAACTAATAAAATAAAAACAAAAATTATAGAGGGTATAACTTACAAACAATTCCAAAAAGAAAAGGATTCAAAAAGTCTATACATCCGTTTCGCTTTTTATATTTCTTGCATCTTTTAACGCCTCTAACGCCCCACCCGTTACCCTTTCGGTCTAGTATTTGATTGACACCAGCAGTGGCCAATAGGAACGCGCGGTTTGCACACAAGGGCTGTTCTTTATAAGTTTATGGTGGTCTGCTGACCGGATAGGAAAACTTTCTGCCTGCCTTAGTTTTTCTCTGTCTGACAACTGGAGTTTGACATCTTGAGTCGGTTTTGTTCGTGTTAAAGCAGTTTATTTTGAGTCAGCGAGTTATGAAGTGATCGGTTGAGTATCTCTAGGTTTAGACCGAAGCTAGTCATGGGGAACCGCGGGATGGAGGACTTGATTCCCCTGATTAATAAACTGCAGGACGCCTTCAGCTCCATCGGCCAGAGCTGTAACCTGGAGCTGCCGCAGATCGCGGTGGTGGGCGGCCAGAGCGCCGGGAAGAGCTCGGTGCTGGAGAACTTCGTGGGCAGGTGACCGTGGCTTCGACATGAAAACACAGTCTTTTGTGTAAACAACACTGAAATATGACACATACTTATTTCAATTTGAGAGAAAAATGTACTTGAACTTGAAAATGTGTGCCCTAGCATTAAACTCAAATGGTCCGTTGAAGCGTTCAGTGATCATGATAATGTCACTGCTAGTCAAAAATTAACCATTTCACAGTGTTGCTGTGCTCTAAAAGTGATAGTTAACTCAAAAATTAACATTTAAAGGCCCGTTCACACAAATAACTATCGAAACATAGACCGGTAACAGGCTAACAGAACAGAGGAACGATATAGTTGGAACCACTTTATCAACGTATTTTTTTTTTCCAGCTGATAAACAATACAAATATTGACAGCCAATCAGAATCCAGCTCTCGGTCATTTAAAGCGGCAGAACACAAACACTTCTGAGAGCGCTTTATATAAACATGATATCGTTTTAGTTAAAGGCATAGTTATCGTTGTTGTTGTAAATTGTGAAAGGATAGTTCACTCAAAAATGTTATTCCAAACCTGTTAACGTTAGAATGTCCTCCTTCTGCTGAACACAAAAAAATATATTTTGAAAGAATATGGGTAGCCAAACAGTTGATGGACCCCATTGAGTTCCATAGTATGGAAAGAAATGCTATGAAAGTCAATGGTTATCATTTACCGAGACATTTCACGCAGATCTTTTACCATACGATAACAATAATTAATAGTGACCACCATGTCATACTCCAAAAAGAATCACAACCGTAGTCTAGATGTCTCATTTTAAAGGGAGAATGACAGGATACGGGTTTGGAAGGACTGAGTGTGAGTGAATGAAGATGTAATCGGTGTATCACTGCAGATCATGAGCGTCTTCATCCTTCAGAGGCTTAAATGTGTTGATTTCTGTTTCTGAATGGCTCACTAAGAACAAACCACATCTAACTGTGTGATTGAGACCGATTTCAGCGTGTGTGGACTTGACATCTTCAGGATTGCTGCTCAAGCAACAGGAAGAGCAACACACACACACACACACACACACACACACACACACACACACACACACACACACACACACACACACACACACACACACACACACACACACACACGTGTTAGCTTCTATTTATAGGCTATATGCATGGAGGCTTTGGTCTGGGAAGTGAAAAACAATATTTCCTCTTTTTTTGAGGGTGTGTGTTTTCAGTATGTACTTTGATGAATCAGAGAATTATGCTGTCATTCTATCATTTCATAAACGAACAAACCTTTCATTGAGAGAGGACATTTTTTAATTAATTGTTTTGCAAAGAGTTGCGCAAAATTTTCTTTTGGGTGCTTTTTGTATATTTTATTGCATTTAAATGCCACAGAAGCTGACATTGCGTTAAACAACAAGAAAACAAAAAGTTCATGTTTTTAATCCATAGTAATGTTCATCCATCCCTGTTTCTCTGTCATTCAGAGACTTTCTCCCGCGAGGATCCGGCATCGTCACTCGCAGGCCTCTGATTCTCCAGCTAGTCAACAGTAAAGCAGGTAAAACACGCATTACACCTTCTGAACATCGAATCTCTCACACTTACAGGTGTGTTCACGCTTTTCGAACACTCGAAGTGATTACCTGTTAATTTACGTCATGTCTTCAGGGCTGCCGAAAATTATATCACAATATTGCAATAATGCATAATGATGATGCTGAAAATTCAGCTTTGCATCACGTGAATAAATTACATTTTATATTATAAATAATATATATAATATATTCACATCGAAAATATTTGTTTTAAATAATAAAAATTGCACTTTTTTTAATGCATTTTTAGTAACTTCTTTCAAAAACAATAAAAACAGTATTTTTTTGTATAATATATAAAAACAAAAGAAAAATGACTAAAACTTTAACTAAAATTAAAAGGAATACAGAAAATAAAAATTCTAAATATTAATATTTGTTTTAAAAATCAATAATATTTCACGTTTTTTACTGCATTTTTTTAGCCTTGGTGAGCCAAAGTGACTTCTTTCAAAAACAATAAAAACAGTATTTTTTCCAAACGCTAGTGTATAATATATATTTTTTTAAAATGTGAAAAAAATTCTGAATCTTTAACTAAAATAAAAATTGTAAATATTATTAACTTTAACATAGTGTATTAATGTCTCTCTGTTTCTCCAGAATACGCCGAGTTCCTGCACTGTAAGAGCCGTAAGTTCGTGGACTTTGACGAGGTTCGGCTGGAGATCGAGGCCGAGACGGAACGAATCACCGGATCTAATAAGGGAATCTCTTCGGTGCCCATTAACCTGCGCGTCTACTCGCCGAACGGTAACTTCAAGCTCACTTCCACAACAAACAATCTCTCTCTGTTGTTGCTGCAGTTAAACGTCACATTTCCATAGATACGTTATGTGTGGCTGTGTATTTATAGGATAAGGACATTTGAACCGTATTAATCTAACTTTGCAATATCAAGACAGTTATTGAACTGATCTGAATCAACATAATGACGCTTATAACCGCTCCTCTCTGTCAGTGCTGAATCTGACGCTGATCGATCTCCCCGGCATGACGAAGGTGGCGGTGGGAGACCAGCCGACGGACATCGAGTTCCAGATCCGGTGAGAGCTGTGGGGTTGATGGCCTACAGGACCCGGTTGAAACAATGGCTACATTTACATGCAACCAAATAATAGTTAGTAATGGGATTGCCGGCTCAATCGCACTGAAATCCTTCATGTAAAACACCTTAATCGATCCAATTGAGCTCGATACGAATAAGATTTCGATCGGATAGAAAGGGCTGGTTTATTCCTTTTCTAATCCGATTGAGAGAACATGGAAACACTCGGATCGGATTGAAAACAGAAACTTAAAGGACTGCGCATGTGCAATGACGTAGAAATAGCGTAATGACGTAGAAATAGCGTAATGATGTAGAAATAACGTAATGATGTAGAAACAACGTAATGATGTAGAAATAACGTAATGATGTTGAAAAAGCGTAATGACGTAGAAATAACGTAATGACGTTGAAATAGCGTAATGATGTAGAAATAACGTAATGATGTAGAAATAGCGTAATGATGTAGAAATAACGTAATGACGTTGAATTAGCGTAATGATGTAGAAATAACGTAATGATGTAGAAATAGCGTAATGACGTAGAAATAACGTAATGACGTTGAAATAGCGTAATGATGTAGAAATAACGTAATGATGTAGAAATAACGTAATGATGTAGAAATAGCGTAATGATGTAGAAATAACGTAATGACGTAGAAATAGCGTAATGACGTAGAAATAACGTAAACACTCGGATCGGATTGAAAACAGAAACTTAAAGGACTGCGCATGTGCAATGACGTAGAAATAGCGTAATGACGTAGAAATAGCGTAATGATGTAGAAATAACGTAATGATGTAGAAATAACGTAATGATGTAGAAATATCGTGATGATGTAGAAATAACGTAATGATGTTGAAAAAGCGTAATGACGTAGAAATAACGTAATGACGTTGAAATAGCGTAATGATGTAGAAATAACGTAATGATGTAGAAATAGCGTAATGATGTAGAAATAACGTAATGACGTAGAAATAGCGTAATGACGTAGAAATAACGTAATGACGTTGAAATTGCGTGATGACTTAGAAATAACGTAATGACGTTGAAATTGCGTAATGATGTAGAAATAGCGTAATGACGTTGAAATAGCGTAATGATGTAGAAATAACGTAATGACGCTGAAATAGCGTAATGACGTAGAAATAACGTAATGACGTTGAAATAGCGTAATGATGTAGAAATAACGTAATGACGTTGAAATAGCGTAATGATGTGGAAATAACGTAATGACGTTGAAATAGCGTAAGGACGTAGAAATAACGTAATGACGTTGAAATGGTGTAATGATGTAGAAATAACGTAATGACGTTGAAATAGCATAATGACGTAGAAATAACGTAATGACGTTGAAATATCGTAATGATGTAGAAATAGCGTAAGGACGTAGAAATAACGTAATGACGTTGAAATAGCGTAAGGACGTAGAAATAACGTAATGACGTTGAAATGGTGTAATGATGTAGAAATAACGTAATGACGTTGAAATAGCATAATGACGTAGAAATAACGTAATGACGTTGAAATATCGTAATGATGTAGAAATAACGTAATAACGTTGAAATAGCGTAATGATGTAGAAATAACGTAATGACGTTGAAATAGCGTAATGATGTAGAAATAGCGTAATGACGTTGAAAGCGTAATGATGTAGAAATAGCGTAATGACGTAGAAAGCGTAATGATGTAGAAATAGCGTAATGAATGATGTAGAAATAGCGTAATGACGTTGAAATAGCGTAATGATGTAGAAATAGTGTAATGACGTTGAAAGCGTAATGATGTAGAAATAGCGTAATGACGTTGAAAGCGAAATGATGTAGAAATAGCGTAATGATGTAGAAATAGCGTAATGATGTAGAAATAGCGTAATGATGTAGAAATAGCGTAATGATGTTGAAATAGCGTAATGATGTAGAAATAACTTAATGACGCTGAAATAGTATAAGGACGTAGAAATAACGTAATGACGTAGAAATAACGTAATGACGTTGAAATAGCGTAATGATGTTGAAATAGCGTAATGATGTAGAAATAACTTAATGACGCTGAAATAGTATAAGGACGTAGAAATAACGTAATAACGTAGAAATAACGTAATGACGTTGAAATAGCGTAATGATGTAGAAATAGCGTAATGACGTTGAAAGCGTAATGATGTAGAAATAGCGTAATGACGTTGAAAGCGAAATGATGTAGAAATAGCGTAATGATGTAGAAATAGCGTGATGACGTAGAAATAACGTAATGACGTAGAAATAACGTAATGACGTAGAAATAACGTAATGACGTAGAAATAGCGTAATGACGTAGAAATAACGTAATGACGTAGAAATAACGTAATGACGTAGAAATAACGTAATGACGTAGAAATAACGTAATGATGTAGAAATAGCGTAATGATGTAGAAATAGCGTGATGACGTAGAAATAACGTAATGACGTAGAAATAACGTAATGACGTAGAAATAGCGTAATGACGTAGAAATAGCGTAATGACGTAGAAATAACGTAATGACGTAGAAATAACGTAATGACGTAGAAATAACGTAATGACGTTGAAATAGCGTAATGACGTAGAAATAGCGTAATGACGCGCTGAACGAGCTGTTCCTCCTGTTGAATAAAGTGTCATGAGTGTCTCGTCCTCCTATAATCCTGCTTTCTCTGCGTGTGTGAAGTGGAGCAGGACGACGGCCACCAGTGTTCGCTTCACACTCTCACACACACAGAACTGGTTTTGGCCATTTTTATTGCATTATAAATATAAGCAGCGGCACAACGGCTCATACGCTCATTATCTCCTAATTATGACCAGAAATGGATAAATATTAAGTCTGCTGTTTAAAACAAATAAAGAAACCTATGTAGGAAAATAGTTATTATGCGCAAACAACAGGAAACTGTATATTCGTGAAGTGAGCGCATGTCAAAAAAATGTTATGTCATATCAGACATATAAACAAACACATCAACCTGATCACATGTTTAGCGTTCATGTAAACATTACATTCAGATTCATCAATCGCAGTGAATTCAGTCCGATTGAAACAAAAGTTGTGCATGTAAACGTAGCCACTGACGCCTCTTCTCCGTATGTGTGTGTGTGTGTGTGTGTGATCAGAGACATGCTGCTGCAGTTCATCTCCAGAGAGAACTGCCTGATCCTGGCCGTCACGCCGGCCAACACCGACCTCGCCAACTCTGACGCGCTGAAGATCAGCAAAGAGGTCGATCCTCAGGGTGAGACACGCGGAGCGCTGTGAACAAACGATCTTCCAGTAGCGTTCGTTCAGAGTTATCTGTTCACAAAATGTTATTTATACATACAGGGTTAGTACAAGGTGCTTAAAGTGCTTGAAGTAAAATGTAAGTCCTGGAAAACCACTGAAAACAGACTTATTTATGAAAAGGTACTTAAAAAGTGCTTGAATTATTAAAACACAGGATATGTGAAATTAGTGTTTCATTTTATCGATAAGACAATCTTTTCGCACAATTTTAACGCTGCAGCTCGTCTGATATAGACAGAGCCATTTTGCATGGCTATGAGTGTGATATTGCTCTTATAAATATTTGAGTATATGATACAGCTTTCATTCTTCAGGTCAATCATATATTCATGGTTGGGGGGGGGGGCAGTTTGAATGAGGGAAGCGAAATCTTTGTCATAATATCCTTTCAATGGTAACTGCACTTTATTTGTGCTACCATTTTGTTTTATTAGCTTTTTAGAATTTGAAAGATAATAAAGGTATTGTTTGATAAGCGAAATCTCTAATTGAAGTCCTTCAAAACCAAAAAATTAGTGCTTGAAAAGTCCCTGAAAGTCCTGGAATTTAATTTTACAGTATCTGTACGAACACTGTATAGTTTTATTTCGGACACGTTTCAGTTGGACATTTTTTAAATGTTACTACTCGTTTCAGAATGTTCAGAGAACATTCAAAAGTAACATTCCATAATGTTTGCAAAATGGAATGTTCACATAACTAAGAAAAAACGTTTTCAAAACATTTAAAATAAACATTTAAAAAACATTTTCTGAGATCGTTCAGAAATTTTATGAGAATGTTAGCTAAAAAAATAGTTGGGTAGGGATGTGATTGAGGAACCAACCTCCCTCTTGACCTTTGACCTCTGCCCTGCAGGTCTCCGCACCATCGGAGTGATGACCAAACTGGACCTGATGGATGAAGGAACGGACGCCAGAGACATCCTGGAGAACAAGCTTCTGCCGCTGCGCAGAGGTGCTGCACACCTGGGGTTATAGAGAGACAGAACTAAAACCAACAAAAATATGTTGTAAATATTGAGTAAAATGTAATATGAAAAACTAGCTAGTTGCCAAGGCAACATTTCTCATGTTCATTTAGTGTAACTTGATGTACTAAAATAACTCAAACTGAAATAAACTTGAAAAAATTAAAACTATATAGTCCTTAAAAACGGACAAAAGCTCAAAAAAACCTCAAACTGAAATAAACTTAATGAATAAATCAAAACTACCAAAATTGCTAAATTGCAATCAACAAAATTGCTAAAATGTTAACTAAAATTCAAATGAAAAAGACAACATAAAATTAAAACCTAATAGGGGGCAACTCAATACATTTTATTTTAAACAATAACTTATTAACGGTTAAAGTGAGCGACGTGGCTGTTGATCGACGGTCGTTAGACTGCTTTTTTTCAGCTTATCTTTAAAGTTATGTGTAACCGTGGAATTCCTGGTGGAAAGACGTCATTACCCGTGATGATGACGGAAAATCCCACCAATCAGAAAGTCGGAACAAGCGAAACGCGACAAAAGATCTCATTAGCCCCGCCCACTCCCAGGAATTTTGGGGGATTTAATGATGTGATCGAGTTGATCTCTCTGCGCTCCCAAAATACTTCATTCTGGTAAAAATTTATGGAAAAAATACTTCAGGAACCCGCGCAGCTGAAAAAGGGGGCAGGCGCTAATGCACTGTATATATAATATTGACAAAAAATATAATAGTATATCAGTAGATATGTTTTCATCCACCAGTATTAAGCAGATTTTGGGATATCACAAAAAAAATCACTGGATGGAAACACATAAACTACTATAGCAATATTTACCAAAGAAATTCTTCATAAACCTCATATGAGTTTGCCTCAGCGTCAGCTGTGATTGGATAATTGGACTAGCCAGTGGACCAATGGCGTCGCAGCATCTCTAATGTTGGTTTGGTGTTTCTGAAAAGGTGGAGTCAAAGTGTGAGTGTCAAATGATGGAGGGAACAACAGCCCAAATGCAGAAACTTACACTTTTATTACTGATATTTTGCACCAGTTTCACAGGAAGTGACGATTTTGTTTTCTTAAACACATAGGATGGAAACGCTGCTCATGCCATACGTTTATAATAAGTTAAATTCGCAACTTTGGATGGAAACACAGCTATTGTGTTGTTCTGTTATCAGTGATGCGGTCTGTGTGTGTGTGTGTGTGTGTGTATAGGTTATATTGGTGTGGTGAACCGCAGTCAGAAGGACATCGACGGCAGAAAGGACATCCGAGCGGCTCTGGCGGCCGAGAGAAAGTTCTTCCTGTCTCACCCGGCGTACAGACACATAGCGGAGCGTATGGGCACACCGTACCTGCAGAAAACACTCAACCAGGTACTGACACCCGCAGGACACGTTTCAGCTGCTCCTTTAAAGGGGGAGGGCTGTATAATGCCCTTTTAACAAGATGTAAAGTAAGTTTCTGATGTCCCCAGAGTGTGTGTGTATTTTGCGCTCAAAACATCCCACAGATATTTTTTTTATAACATGTTAAAATTGTCACTTTTTGAGGTTGAGCAAAAACACAAAAACACATTTTTGTCTGTCCCTTTACATGCAAATGAGCTGCTGCTCCCGGCACAGGGGGCGGAGCTTCAAGAGCTTGTGTGTGTGAAATTTTTTCAAACTTTTAGTCTTTTATGTTCAAACTGGAGTCAGACAAAGATGGAGAGGTGACAACATGTAGACAACATTTCTGAATTGTTAGTTGATAAATTTATGTAGCTTATGTGGAGTTATCTTCTAGTCATTGATTAGCATATTCTGTCTTGATCATCTATAAATCGTGTTCTGGGGGCGGGGTTTATGTAAATTTAAAGGCTTGTGATGTCACTAACCTGTGAAGAAGCTTGTTGTACCGGTCGTTTGTAGCGATTTCTGTAAAAGAAAATCTCTCCCTTTGCTTTGAACTTTGAGCGCTGTAACTTTGCAGATGTTGTTTATGCTCAAACAGCAACATTACACACTAACTAAAGTTAGAAAAGTGAAATCATAATCAACCAGCCCTTTAAACACACCGTTTCTATCGACTCTTTCCAGCAACTGACGAACCACATCCGGGACACGCTGCCGGCGCTGCGCAGTAAACTGCAGAGTCAGCTGCTGTCTCTGGAGAAGGAGGTGGACGAATACAAGAACTTCAAACCAGACGATCCCGCGCGCAAAACCAAAGCACTGCTGCAGTGAGACACCAGCACGATAACTTCTCTGCAGTTTTATTAACATCATCATATTACATATCGTGATACAGTCCTGTATAGGGTTGGGTATCGAGAACCGGTTTAAAACTTGTCAAAATTTTTGCACTTGAATGGATGAATACACACACAAATATGTCAAAATATCCTCGTAAACACAATCAGGTATGTTTTAAAGTGAACATAAACAGTTGAGAAAGAAAAGGCGTGTGTATCAGTATAGTGGATCCGTGCAGCTCTTAAAGTGACAGCACCCTTATATTCCTGCTCCCGTCTCCATAATGACAAAAGACAAAAAGGAAATTCACTCGCTGTTCTTGACTGAATAACTTTTGTAACTATATTTGTAATGTATATTTTATTTATAAAGTGTAGTGTTATTGTACGTTAGATTACCGTTTCTGTATCTCAATACCTGAAAATCTTAAAAAACTGTTTTTTAAATTGTATCTTTCAGTTGTGTTTATTAGTGCGATTGCTGATTTTTTTTTATTTGTTCTTTTTAAATTACCTAGTGTTTACTTGTCTTTAATAATGCTTCAAATTTATAGTACTTAGGCTAGTTGTTTTCGCTATGGTATTTTTAAACCATATAAGCAAAAGTTTCTTGTGTAAGTGTTTAGTCTGTTCCTGGCATTCAGCCAGAATAAAAATGTTTTGCATAAATAAATGTAAATTATTTTTTTTAACCTTATTGGAATCGAAATTATGAATCGATATGAATCGGACTTGATGAGCAGAATTTGAATCGTTAAAATTAAAACGATACACAACCTTAGTCCTATATCACTCAAACTTTTTCTTCTATTTGTCAATTATAGACAAAAATGAGTGTGAATAGAGGAGACCACATGCATTAAACAACTCTCTCTGTGTGTGTGTGTGTGTGTGTGTGTGTGTGTGTGTGTGTGTGTGTGTGTGTGTGTGTGTGTGTGTGTGTGTGTGTGTGTGTGTGTGTGTGTGTGTGTGTGTGTAGGATGGTGCAGCAGTTCGGCGTGGACTTCGAGAAGCGGATCGAGGGCTCTGGCGATCAGGTGGACACGCTTGAACTCTCGGGCGGCGCACGAATCAACCGCATCTTCCACGAGCGCTTCCCTTTTGAGCTTGTTAAGGTGCGTTAGCCTCGTTTATTCACTAGGCTTGACTTTATGTGTGGTTTCGCTGGAGTCTCACTAGCTGATTTACAAGATGTGCATGTCTCTGTTAATGGATCTTCATTTTCAATCAAATCAAATATGTTGTAGAGCTGCATGATTAATCGTTAAAAGATGGCGATATCGATTCAAACATCCACGTGATCTTATTCCTAATTGACAGTGATTCGTCTCTGTCTATTAAACCATTGACAAAATCACAGTGACCATTCAGATCTGCGTTCTGATTCAGAGAGAGCCGACGTGTAGAAACACAAACTGCCTTTTCAATCACACAGTATCATTATTTCTGTCTTACAATCATTCATATTATCACAGAAGTAATATGTGTATTACTTGGAAGTAATACTTGGATAAAAGCTTATATATAAATGAATATAAACACCAATGTCTACAGTAGTGATCAAAATAGAGCAAATCACCTTTTGAAAGTAACTTGACGCTTCAAATAAAGATTATTACATAATTACACCAGTAGGTGGCGACAAGTGACTGTTAAAAAATGACTGTGTCATTTAATCATTAATTCAAGAGATTCGATCAAAAACACTGATTCATCCAGTAATGAAACAAATTAAGCCTTTATGAGTGAGTCGTTGAATCATTCACTCAACCCAATTAAAAATAATAATTTATCATAGACTGCAGCATTTAACAATTTGTCTGAACCTCTAGTAAATCACATGTGTGTAGTTGTCTGTACAGAAGCATGATCTCTATTTTAAACCAGAAAAATCGTGATTCTTACTTCATCCAGATTCGTGCAGCTCTGATA
Source organism: Siphateles boraxobius (assembly GCF_051911475.1). Lineage (NCBI taxonomy): Eukaryota > Metazoa > Chordata > Actinopteri > Cypriniformes > Leuciscidae > Siphateles > Siphateles boraxobius. The sequence continues at coordinate 1,719,636 of NW_027508713.1, read as the reverse complement.
TATAATGGTAGAAGTTATATTTTCAGCAAACATTTCCTTTTAATACCATAACACAGTAGATAAATGTGTTTGTTTGTGTGTGTGTGTGTGTGTGTTTAGATGGAGTTTGATGAGAAGGAGTTGAGGAGAGAGATCAGTTACGCCATCAAGAACATTCATGGAGTCAGGCAAGAACACACAGACACGTGCACTCGCTTCAGGAACATCATTCACTCAGTTATTAAACTCCTATATCACACATGCTGGATCATTTAGTCCTCTTTCATCGCAACTTTAAACTCTATAACATTAGAACTATTTAATCCTCTGGTGTCGGTCGCATGTCGGTCAAAAATGACAATTTTATTTTTATTTCAATGAAAGGAATGTTCCATATTTTTTTAGATAATGTTTTTTTAGTTATTTTTTAGGGGTTTTTATGGTACTACATTTTATTTACACTATTTAAAATCCATTTATTCACTTTTCGAGCTTAAAATGTTGTAAATCTTGAATGCTTGAGAGCAACAGACTTAAGTTTGATCTCTTTTTAAAAACAACACTTAACCGTTAAAGAATGAAAAGTTACAGAATTTAGTTTTTTGTTAAATAAAAATGCAGAAAAATTATATTTTAAATTTGTATATGAAATTTATTTTCAAAAAGACATTTTACTCTAAAACTTCAAGAAAATCAAAAAGATGCGTTCCAAATTTGAGCTTGATATCTAAAAAAAATTAGCATTCAGTCAGATTTTGCTTGGCTGCTTTACCAAACGCTTCCACTAGATGAAATTTGTCTCCATTAATTTCCAATGCGCTCATTTTTGACCGTGAGGAGCATAAGTGTGACTGTTTTTTTAGGACCATTTAAAGGGGTGGTTGAGTATGATTTCACTTTTCTAACTTTAGCTAGTGTGTAATGTTGCTGTTTGAGCATAGACAACATCTGCAAAGTTACGTCGCTCAACATTCAAAGCAAATGGAATTTTTTATTTTAAAGAAATCGTTTTTAACGATTTTAGGGACTTCACCACATTCCTCATGGGTTAGTGACATCAACAACCCTAAAATGTACATAAACCCCGCCCCCGGGAACACGCAGTCCATGTTGAGAAGAGGAACAGCTATTGTAGTCGAGCACATTTGTGAGTCAGCTCAAACTTTAGCATCTGTCTTTTCACATGCAATAGAAAGTCACTCTGTGTGCATCTCACAGCAGTTCCTATACGAGCGATTTATAGATTATCATGAGAGAATATGCTAATTAAAGATAGTTAACTCCACATCAGCAACATAAATTCATCAACTAACCATTCAGAGACGTCCTGTTACATTCTACATGTTGTCACTTCTTCTTGAGTCTCTCCATCTTTGTCTGACTCCGTTTTAACATTAAAGGCAGAACAGTTTCTTTCATTTTAGTGTGTGTCTGCATGAGGTAATCGCAGCTGAAACACACACAAGCTGTTAAAGCTCCGCCCTCTGTGTCGGTAGCAGCAGCTCATTTGCATTTAAAGGGCCAGACACAAAACGGTGCGTTTTTGCTAACCCGCACAAAGTGACAACTTTAACATGCTATATAAATATATCTGTGGGGTATTTTGAGCTAGAACTTCACACACACACGCTGGGCACATCAGAGGCTTATTTTACATCTTGTGAAAAAGGCATTATACCACCCCTTTAACCTTTTCAAATGATGCACATGATTTTTTTGTGTTTTCACATAGGAAGTGCCAAAACTTTTACCAAGTTTTGTACCATTCCAATGAAGTAAAACAAAACAACGCCACACATATTCAAAATGCACTTAATTCTGATTTGATGACCGACTCAAACGCACCGGCTCATTAGAGTCATGGTTTCTGTCGTCATTGCACACAGTCAGCGAGATTAGCATGGTTTTACTCTCTTTGACCGTGTGTATGTGTGTGTGTGTGACCTCAGGACGGGGCTGTTCACCCCTGACATGGCCTTCGAGGCCATCGTGAAAAAGCAGCTGATCAAGCTGAAGGAGCCGTGCCTCAAATGCATTGACCTGGTCATCCAGGAGCTCATCAATACGGTCAGGCAGTGCACACTAAAGGTAGACAAGAGAGACGCCTGAGCATGTCACGCTAATGGCTCCGCAAAGCAAAAACACGCTAGCCATGCTGCTTCAGGACGATTGACTGACTACTTCAACAAAGAAATAACGAAAACTACTCGCCTTGTTAATTACATTTCACATTAACAACACAATCTGACATGTACTGTGGCGTAAATGTCGTTTCAACACTCAAATAGTGTTAGAAAACCGCGACTAGCGGGTTAAAGTGCTGCGGTTCAAGAAAGGACGTGCGTCCGTTTAGGAACGAGGAAGTATGGAATGAATGAACAGTTATGTGCTTGTGTTTTCATCCACCCGTCCACTTTTTCCCAATATTGTGCCCTTAATTATCCCCCCAAATAACACCTGCGCTGACCCATGATCCTTCAGGACGGGGCTGTTCACCCCTGACCGGGCCTTTGAGGGCATAGTGAAAAAGCAGATTGTTAAACTGAAGGAGCCATGTCTCAAGTGTGTAGACCTGGTGGTGTCTGAAATTGCCACGCTCATCCTCAAAGGCACAGAGAAGGTAAAACATGACCGTTTCTGACAAATCCCTTCACCAATCAAATCCAGTCCCGTAACCGAACCTACTTTGATTGACAGATCCCTCAACCAATCAAATCCAGTCCCGTAACCAAACCTGCTCTGATTTACAGATCCCTCAACCAATCAAATCCAGTCCCGTAACCAAACCTACTTTGATTGACAGATCTCTCAAGCAATCAAATCCAGTCCTGTAACCAAACCTGCTTTGATTGACAGATCCCGTAACCAGTCAAATCCAGTCCCGTAACCAAACCTGCTCTGATTGAGAGATCTCTCAACCAAACAAATCCAGTCCAGTAACCAAACCTGCTCTGATTGACAGATCCCGTAACCAGTAAAATCCAGTCCCGGAACTGAACCTGCTTTGATTGACAGAACCCTCAACAATCAAATCCAGTCCTGTAACCAAACCTTTTTTGATTGACAGATCCCTTAACCAATCAAATCCAGTCCTGTAACCGAACCTGCTTTGATTGACAGATCCCTCAACCAATCAAATCCAGTCCTGTAACCAAACCTCTTTTGATTGACAGATCCCTTAACCAATCAAATCCAGTCCTGTAACCAAACCTCTTTTGATTGACAGATCCCTTAACCAATCAAATCCAATCCTGTAACCAAACCTCTTTTGATTGACAGATCCCTCAAACAATCAAATCCAGTCCTGTAACCAAACCTCTTTTGATTGACAGATCCCTTAACCAATCAAATCCAGTCCTGTAACCAAACCTCTTTTGATTGACAGATCCCTCAAACAATCAAATCCAGTCCTGTAACCAAACCTCTTTTGATTGACAGATCCCTTAACCAATCAAATCCAGTCCTGTAACCAAACCTCTTTTGATTGACAGATCCCTCAAACAATCAAATCCAGTCCTGTAACCAAACCTCTTTTGATTGACAGATCCCTTAACCAATCAAATCCAGTCCTGTAACCAAACCTCTTTTGATTGACAGATCCCTCAAACAATCAAATCCAGTCATGTAACCAAACCTCTTTTGATTGACAGATCCCTCAAACAATCAAATCCAGTCCTGTAACCAAACCTCTTTTGATTGACAGATCCCTTAACCAATCAAATCCAATCCTGTAACCAAACCTCTTTTGATTGACAGATCCCTCAAACAATCAAATCCAGTCCTGTAACCAAACCTCTTTTGATTGACAGATCCCTTAACCAATCAAATCCAGTCCTGTAACCAAACCTCTTTTGATTGACAGATCCCTTAACCAATCAAATCCAATCCTGTAACCAAACCTCTTTTGATTGACAGATCCCTCAAACAATCAAATCCAGTCCTGTAACCAAACCTCTTTTGATTGACAGATCCCTTAACCAATCAAATCCAGTCCTGTAACCAAACCTCTTTTGATTGACAGATCCCTCAAACAATCAAATCCAGTCCTGTAACCAAACCTCTTTTGATTGACAGATCCCTCAAACAATCAAATCCAGTCCTGTAACCAAACCTCTTTTGATTGGCAGATCCCTTAACCAATCAAATCCAGTCCCTGTAACCAAACCTCTTTTGATTGACAGATCCCTTAACCAATCAAATCCAGTCCTGTAACCAAACCTCTTTTGATTGACAGATCCCTTAACCAATCAAATCCAGTCCTGTAACCAAACCTCTTTTGATTGACAGATCCCTTAACCAATCAAATCCAGTCCTGTAACCAAACCTCTTTTGATTGACAGATCCCTCAAACAATCAAATCCAGTCCTGTAACCAAACCTCTTTTGATTGACAGATCCCTTAACCAATCAAATCCAGTCCTGTAACCAAACCTCTTTTGATTGACAGATCCCTTAACCAATCAAATCCAGTCCTGTAACCAAACCTCTTTTGATTGACAGATCCCTCAAACAATCAAATCCAGTCCTGTAACCAAACCTCTTTTGATTGACAGATCCCTTAACCAATCAAATCCAGTCCTGTAACCAAACCTCTTTTGATTGACAGATCCCTCAAACAATCAAATCCAATCCTGTAACCAAACCTCTTTTGATTGGCAGATCCCTTAACCAATCAAATCCAGTCCCTGTAACCAAACCTCTTTTGATTGACAGATCCCTTAACCAATCAAATCCAGTCCTGTAACCAAACCTCTTTTGATTGACAGATCCCTTAACCAATCAAATCCAGTCCTGTAACCAAACCTCTTTTGATTGACAGATCCCTCAAACAATCAAATCCAATCCTGTAACCAAACCTCTTTTGATTGACAGATCCCTCAAACAATCAAATCCAGTCCTGTAACCAAACCTCTTTTGATTGACAGATCCCTTAACCAATCAAATCCAATCCTGTAACCAAACCTCTTTTGATTGACAGATCCCTCAAACAATCAAATCCAGTCCTGTAACCAAACCTCTTTTGATTGACAGATCCCTTAACCAATCAAATCCAGTCCTGTAACCAAACCTCTTTTGATTGACAGATCCCTCAAACAATCAAATCCAGTCCTGTAACCAAACCTCTTTTGATTGGCAGATCCCTTAACCAATCAAATCCAGTCCCTGTAAAGTTCAGTGTTTGTCTGTGGTGGATGAGCTCAGCTTGTGTTTGTTTTTGCTTTGTGGGGATTATATTTACTAATCGCACACAGTCACATTCGCCGTCAGTGTTTGGTTAAAGACACATTGGTTCAGGTCTGCATGCAGTTCTACTCATCCGTGTTTATGGTTCAGGTCTGCATGCAGTTCTACTCATCCGTGTTTATTTGACGTGTTGATAAAGACTTTCTGGAGACACAGTAATGATGTGTGTGTTCCTGCTGCCGCTCTCAGTGTGTGTTTGTGTCGTAGTTGAACTCGTATCCTCAGCTGAGAGAAGAGACGGAGAGAATCGTCACCACATACGTCAGAGAGAGAGAGAGCAAAACTAAAGACCAGGTGTGTGTGTTCAGAAAACTTTCTCCTGTTATTTACTGCTTCATTTCTTTATATAACATTAATATATATTTATTTTGTTCATGTATTTATTTGTGTGTGTGTGTGTGTGTGTCGCAGGTGATGCTGCTGATCGACATCGAGCTCTCTTACATCAACACCAACCACGAGGACTTCATCGGTTTTGCCAAGTGAGTGACCTCTGACCCCTGTTGCCCTCTGACCCCTATTGACCTTTGACCCTGATTCAGTCTAATAGCAGTGTGTTTCAGCGCGCAGCACCGGAGCGCGGCAGTCAGTAAGAAGAGGGCAATGCCCAACCAGGTACAACATTATCATCCACACATACTCAACCGGCTGCCGATTGGTCTGTTCCTCCGCCTCATTAACATAGTCCCTCCCCTCGCTTCAGGTGATCCGACGCGGTTGGCTGACGATCAACATCAGCATCATGAAGGGCGGGTCCAAAGACTACTGGTTCATCCTTACCGCAGAGTCCCTGTCCTGGTACAAGGATGAGCAGGTGTGTGTGTATGAGAGAGAGCGTATGAGAGAGTGAGTGTGTGTAGATCTTTATTCTTCATCTTTTGTGAAAATAATCCCTGTGTGTGTTTGTGTTTTCCAGGAGAAAGAGAAGAAGTTCATGCTGCCTCTGGATAACCTGAAGCTGCGAGACATTGAGAAAGGGTTCATGTCCACCAAACACACCTTTGCCATTTTCAACACAGAGCAGAGGTGCGACTGAGTTTATGTTTGTGCTCGGTTCACATCTCTTCATCCGAGTGTGGGTCAATTATTACGCATATGCATACATTTAAATTTACCAACACAATGACATTGCAATAGAAACCAATGCAGATATCTCAGAAAATGAAAGAGCTGCACGGACACACAAATCGTATCTGAACAGTTGCGATACACAGTGTGGACATCAATAATTTTAGATCAGATTCCAATCGAATACACAAATAATCGGATTTGGACTGACAGTGTGAACGCAGCCTTAGTTACAAATCAGTCATAAATCTGATTTCAGATGTGTGATGTTGTAATTTTAGGAATGTGTATAAAGACCTGCGTCAGATCGAGCTGGCCTGCGACACTCAGGAAGATGTGGACAGCTGGAAGGCCTCGTTCCTGCGGGCGGGAGTCTATCCTGAGAAAGACCAGGTGACCGTCTCCCCTGAGTCTCGTCTCACCCTGAGTCTGTGTCTCACCTGTGTCTGTCTCACCCGAGTCTTACCTGTGTCTGTGTCTCATCCGAGTCTCACCTGTGTCTCACCCGAGTCTCACCTGTGTCTCACCCGAGTCTCACCTTTGTCTGTGTCTCACCCGTGTCTGTCTCATCCGAGTCACACCTGTGTCTCACCCGAGTCTCACCTTTGTCTGTTTCTCACCCGAGTCTCACCTGTGTCTGTGTCTCATCCAAGTCTCACCTGTGTCTGAGCCTCAGCTGTGTCTGTGTCTCACCCAAGTCTCACCTGTGTCTGCCACACCCGAGTCTCACCTGTGTCTCACCCGAGTCTCACCTTTGTCTGTGTCTCACCTGAGTCTCACCTTTGTCTGTCTCTCACCCGAGTCTCACCTAGGTCTGTATCTCACCCGAGTCTCACCTTTGTCTGTCTTTCACCCAAGTCTCACCTGTGTCTGTATCTCACCCGAGTCTCACTTGTGTCTCGTCTCACCCGAGTCTCACCTGTGTCTCGTCTCACCTGTGTCTGTCTCACCCGAGTCTCACCTGTGTCTGTATCTAACCCGAGTCTCACCTGTGTCTGTCTCATCCGAGTCTCACCTGTGTCTGTATCTCACCCGAGTCTCACCTGTGTCTGAGCCTCGCCTGAGTCTCAAAAGCACTCCAGTGTCAGTGACTCTCCTGAATCTCTCCAGACTCTCAGTGCTGTCTCGTCTGTGTCCAGGTGGAGAACGGGGATGGTGTGGCGGCCGACTCTCTGTCCATGGACCCTCAGCTGGAGCGGCAGGTGGAGACCATCCGAAACCTGGTGGACTCCTACATCGGCATCGTCAACAAGAGCATCCGAGACCTGATGCCCAAGGCCATCATGCACCTGATGATCAACAGCGTAAGTGTGGGCGGGGCTTACGCCATCATCTTACACTGATCACATGTCTTATAATTCACTTTAATCAGTTGTCAATCACAGAAGGTACTTCGCTTTTTCATTTTCTGTGGTTTTAGCCTTGGAGTTTTGTTTTTTTACTTTTATTTTTATTTTGTTTCGGCATTGACGTTTTCGGGTTTGTTTTATTTTATTTGTTTATATTTAGTATTTTTAGTTTGAGTTGTTTCAGTGTTTGTTTATTTTTGTTTTTATTTTATTTATTTATTTATGTTTTTTTTTGTTGTCATTCATTCTTTTATATATGTTTTGGTTTGATTTTTATTTGGAGTTTTGAGGTTTATTTATTTTTATTATTTGTAAATGTATTGTTTTATGTATTTTGTGTTGGAGTTTTGATTTTATTTTTTTTAATTAAGGACTTTTGGGGTTTATTTATTTATTTATATTATTTTTTATTTGTTTTTAGCATTGGATTATTTGAGATTTATTATTTTTTTAATATTTAGATTTTTTAAGTTTTGGGGTTTATTTATTTTATTTATTTTAAGATAATTGTTTTTGCGTTGGAGTTCTGATGTTTATTTATTAATTTCTATGTATTATTTATTTTTATGTTTTAATTTCTTAAGGACTTTCAGGGTTTATTAATTTTATTTGGTTTTATTTTTGTTGTTTCTATTATTTTGTTTAATTTATTTAATTTATGTTTTGTTTGTGTTGGACTTATGAGGTTTATTTATATTATTTTGGGGGGTTATTTCTTTTTTTATTATTGTTTTTATTATTATTTTTAGATGTATTATTTTATTCATGTTTTTTGCGTTGGCGGTTAGTTTGGGGGTTTATTTGATCCAGTCTGGCGTGTTGAAGCCGGGCTGATCGTGTCTGTGTGTGTGTGTGTGTGTGTGTGTCAGGCGAAGGAGTTCATCCACTCGGAGCTGCTGGCGTACCTGTACTCGTCCGGCGATCAGAACAGTCTGATGGAGGAGTCGGCGGATCAGGCGCAGCGACGAGACGAGATGCTACGCATGTATCACGCGCTGAAGGAGGCGCTGCTCATCATCGGGGACATCAGCACCAGCACCATATCAGCACCGGTCCCGCCTCCGGTGGACGACACCTGGATACACACCGACCCCAGGTACTGACATTCAGCTCAAGATCAGCTCTACAGTCCAACCAGACACCTGATATCAATTAAAATAATAATTACAGTGACTACCAGTAAAATCTGTAACAATTTGGGATCAAAAATTATTGAGACAGTTTGACCTGACCTTGTTTTGCTTAAGTGTTTTTTGTTTAGTTGCTAATGCACCTTTTTACACCACAGAATGAACAATGTTGAGTAAATCATGGGCTAATTTTCATTTTAGGGTGAATGATCCCTCTAACTACGAATGTCAGATCTAATTAATCCTGTGACTACTCTAGTACTAACGGAAGTGTGTCCCCGTCAGTCCCCCGTCTCAGCGAAAGCCGTCGTCGGGCGTGGCTCCGCCCCCAGGCCGGCCCCCTGCAGTGCGCGGCTCCACCGCCGGCCCACCGGCCGCGCCGCCCCTGAACCCCTCGCCTGCGTTCGGGGCTCCTCCGGTGCCGTACAGGCCCGGCCCGTCTCCAGCCGGCGCTAATGCGTTCGGGAGTGGCGCTCTGGACCCGCTGGCTCCGCCCCCTCAGGTGCCGTCCCGCCCCGCGCGCGTTCCGCCCGCTCTGCCGCCCGGCATCCCCAGGTACGACCAACACCACACAGATTTATACAGAACTTCCAATTGCCTCTATTATGAAGGCTTATGAATATTAATTATATCACCTCAAGTCCCATAACCTATTAAATATTCATGAGCCACGGATTATATGTACAGTAGTAAGACTCTAATTGGCTGACTAGCAGAAGACATTGTCTGCCAAGTTTTTTAAATTCAATTAATTATACATGCTTATTGATTATTAAAACTTAATTAAACCATTATAATGGAATCCAGAAAATTTTGGAAAAAATAAAACTGATTTCATAGGGCCCTAAAAAATTTAATTGAATCTTGAAATATATAAATTTCAATTAATTAGAAATGTGTATTAATTATTAAAATTCAATTAGATCATTCAAATGGAATCCAGAAAAAAATATAAATAATTTATATATATATATATTAAAAAAACGGAAACTGGGGAAAATAAAACCATTTCATATGGCCCTAAAAATACTAAACAATAATACATTATTGTTAAATTGTATAAATGTCATGATTTCAATTATGTAGTCTTGCTTATTGCTAAAATGTAATTTAACCATTAACAGAATCTTTAACAAAATAAAAACTGAAGAAAAAAAAATAGAATCCAGGAAAATGAAAATGGAAAACAGAATTTGGGGAAAAATAAATGACTCTAAAAATGTGTATTATGTTTTAATAAATTGTATTTAAAAATGTAATTCAGTTAATTAGACATTCTTATTGATTTCTCATTTTTTAATTTAACCATTTAAACAGAATCTTGAACAAATAAAACTGGAAAAACTTAAACTGAATTTGGGAACAAGCTAAACTGATTTCATAGTGCAGTAATACCATGATGTGTGTGTGTGTGTGTGTGTGTGTGTGTGTGTGTGTGTGTGTGTGTGTGTGTGTGTGTCTAGCAGGAGACCTCCAGCGGCTCCAAACCGGCCCACAATCATCAGACCGTCAGAACCGTCTCTGCTGGACTGAGACACTTTCAGCTCACACACTGCCAAAGCAACCAACCAACCACACACTTATACACACACACACACACACACAGACACACAGACACTAATACACAGACACTAATACACAGACACTAATACACACACTCTCTTTCACACACACTCACACTAATACACATAGGCAGAAACTAATATACACACAAACAGACACACACACACACTAATACACACACACACAGACACTAATACACACACTCTCTCACACACACTCACACTAATACACACAAGTGCATTTAAGGGCGTCAACTCAAAGTTTGATTGACACATGATTTTTGATACACTTTAAATAGTAGTTCTAGTAATTAATAAGACATTATGATTTGTTTAGATAAGCATTTCCATTGTTTTCAGGAGTTTCAGGGAACTTGTTGGGAGAACGAGCAACACTTTAAACGTATGACATCATCATCCAGCACGTACAGTCCGTTCACGCGCGCGTCTTAAACCGAGAGTGGCGTTTACAGGGACTGAGCCTCTTTAACACTCCTCCTGTGTGTTGTGTATTTATAAACGCCTCTGTTTCCTAATGATGGAGTCACATGATGTTCTCTAGCGTTCAGCACTTTAAGGGTTCAGATAACGCTCGAAACATCTCAGATTCAAGCTCTAAAGCGTGTGTGTGTTAACACAACAAACTACGCTTGATTCTGACCGTCGAGTGTTTGGCCTCAAACCGCTTCATGAAACGGCTCTGATTATGAACACTTGTTTTCCGAGAATACATCTTGAATCAAGTTTTGAGTCTTACTCAGCTTCACTTCTCAAGTACATCAGTTTTATGGATGTTTAGATATTTCTACTTGAACATGAATGCTTTTATATATCATGTATGACTGACAGGAGGTTGAAACGATGACCTTTTCCTTTCATTGGTTCTTCACTCCTTCATTGTTTTCTCTTTTTCATGAGCTTTCGCAAGGACTGCGAACAAAAGCATTAGTATCGTAAATGCAATGATTATATCAATAAAAGGGCAATTTGTTAAGCGACTGCTTTCTTTTCCCTCAGATATTCTCAGTCTGAAACCCAAAGATGTTTTGTCTGTAATGGATGTGATTGAAAAAAATGACTGACATGAAACTTCCAAAATGTGACACATTTCCAAATAAACCCAGATATGTAATTTGACACTCGAGTCTTAATTTCTATCCATGAATGAATCGAGCGTCTCAACATGAAGGGTTACTGTTGCCGTAAACTGAAAAGGAAAGTCGTTTTAGAGGCAGAGAAATTCTTCTTCTTCAGAAAAATGTGCACAAATTAACAGTTTTTAACACCGTAAAGAGTTGATTGGACCTGATCATTGAACACGAGCGACACCGCGTACAAATATACGACCCATTTTATTTCTTTTATTGTGTAAAAGTCTTTAAAAAGGCTGTACAGAAGATTCCCTTTGCTAACTGTAACGTCACACACTCCCAAAACGCCATCATCTCGCATCATGAAATGACAGGACAAAAAAAACAACAACAAAGTGACACAACTATGACAGGAAGACATGAAATGGACAGAAATGTGAAGTCTTGCGTCCTCAAAACAATCAGACGATTGGTTTGCAGTCTGATAAACCAGCAGTTCGATATTCGACTGAACTTCACAGGCACCCGGAAACACCACAAAGGATTATCCAATAGGAAAGCGTCTACTCCATCTAAAGGCACGGCGGTCTCTGTCTCGTCTCTCGACACACGTGTGTGTGTGTGTGTGAGTTAGGAGCGGACTCTCCGCTTGTCTTCGAACAGCCGCCGGACGGTGTAGACCTGAGTGAGCGCTACGCTCAGCATGACCAGCATGTTGACACAGGACCAGAAGGAGACCCGCCACAGGTTGTCCTCCAGCAGGTTTCGGTCGCGAGCCTCGAACGCGCGCAGGACCGTCTGCATCTGACGACTGCGCTCCAGACGCCGGTGAACCGCCTCCATGGACTCCTGCCGCGGGAAACACCAGATTATTCAACTCTATATTCTAGCGTTTATACTCTGGGTTAAATATGGAAGCTGGTTTCCACCACGGCATTAAAAAATGTGACTTTCTCAGAATTCTGACTTTTTTTCGTAAGTCCAAATTGCGAGATATAAACGGCAATTCTGAGAAATGCGTGAAAAAGTCAATTATAACAAAAACATATTATTTTTTGCAATTGCGAGTTTGTCTTGCAATTCTGAGAAAAGGCCAGAATATAGTCGAAACTACCTTGCATAGTTAAGAAGAAACCAGCTTACATCGTTAAATACTATCGAAGATCTATCAAATATCATGAAAACATGTCCAGGCCATATTTCACCGAAAAATAAAAAATAAATGAGAAATTCTGTTTTGCTTGGTCAATAGGGGTGTAACGATACACAAAACTGACGGGTCGGTTTTCCCATGGTTTTGACGTCTCGGTTCGGTTTAGAAAGCTAAAAAAAAAATGTAAACAGTGGTTTAATGAAAAAATGGTGTCTTTGTCTTTAAATTAATTCAATTACAATTAAACGTTTTGCAAGGATTAAAAATCTGCTAATGCTGTAAACTATATAGGGAGCCGCACATTACTATAACATTAAAGGTTAACAACAGAGCCTAAATTCAGATGCTATTTATTTTTTAGATATAATAATCAACACCCAACACATTGTATGAAAACATGTAAACTGAACATAAGGCAGTTTTTGAATTAACTTTACTCTAATTTGTTATTGAAATATAATAATTTACACAGTTGCTGTCATTTTCATGAAAGACATTATAAACGTACATTAAATAATCAAGATATAATTAACAGGTTATGTAAAATATAATATATAGGATAATATAGTGCATTTATTTAGTGGAAGAGTTCATTTCTCTTGGAACCAACAAGTTGTGGACACTGAATCACTTCCTGCTGAGGTAAATATAATGCTAGTGACAAGTTATGCAGTTTTATTGACGTCTATCCGCTGCTGAAACACTGATTGAGCGATTACACGAGGTATGAGGGCTTTCAGTAAGTATGCTGTATTTTTCAATATACCTTCAAGTGTCCATTCATGTTTATTCTGTAACTGAGGAAGAGATGATCGCGTTTACTCGCGTTTACTCCGCGCTGCCGCTTGAAATGAGGAGCTAGTACAGTGATCTCACGCCGCATCAGAGAGCGCCAAAACGGCATTTATTGTTTGATTTTTGTTTTCAAATAGTCAGAATTTGAAGATAACACCTTGCTTATTATCGAAAGTAACAAAACACAGAGCTTGCTATTTGGTGTTAATGGTGGTTAGGCTACAAAACCGAATTCGTTTTGTACACATTTCAGGTCCAATGAGCCGGGTGGGCGGGGCCGGGGTAGCAGGGGGCGGGGCGTGTTCGGTACGCCATGAGAGTATCGCGATTCGAATCGTGGGTTCTGTATCGCGGTTCTTCGGTTTGGTTCGAATATCGTTACACCCCTATTGGTCAATGCGGTTCTTGTTAAAAAGATTTATTCTTACATTTTTTTTACAGTCATTGAAATAAAGCTTGCATTAAAATATAAATATTGAAGCGGAAACTTTAACCTAAGAATTATTAAACTATAAAAAGTACTAAAATTAACGAAATGACTCAAACCAAAATAAACAAAAAAATCTAAAAATAAAACAATTTTAATATTAAGAATTATAATAGTATACAAATAATACTAAAATAAAACTGTTTAAAGTTAATAACGCCTATCTGGTGGACCATTAATTTTTCACATTGATCTATTAAATTAAACACTAATAATCATCGAATAACGCATCGAAAAAAATCTCAGAATATTTCATGCAAGGGCTTTAACAAAGAACCCAGGGGTCACCCAGACACTTGGCAACTTTAAATGAATTACAATAAACATTACTTTTACTTAAACTAAGATGATTTGATGTTGCCCATAGAGCGAATTATATTTCACTAAAAATAATCATTTATAACTCAACGCTATATAATCATGTGACACCTTTATGTCGTCCAGCTTGTACTCCAATAGGCTCTCTGGCTCTCCTAGCCCCGCCCACTCGTCGTCCGCTCCCGCGTCATTGGACGGGTTGTCCAGGATGACCTCGAAGAAGACCATCTTCTCGGAGAACCTGCTGAAGGTGTTGTCGAAGCAGATCTGATAATCTCCCGCCTCTGTGGGCTCCACCCTGAAAACACAACGGACCAATCACAGGCGAGAAAACAACGAACCAGTCACAGGCGAGAAAACAACGTACCAATCACAGGCGAGAAAACGGACCAATCACAGGCGAGAAAACAACATACCAATCACAGGCGAGAAAACGGACCAATCACAGACGAGAAAACAACGGACCAATCACAGGCGAGAAAACAACATACCAATCACAGGCGAGAAAACGGACCAATCACAGACGAGAAAACAACGTACCAATCACAGGCGAGAAAACGGACCAATCACAGACGAGAAAACAACGTACTAATCACAGGCGAGTTAACAATGGACCAATCACAGTCGAGTAAAGACAGTCCGCCGCGGGGAGCACGCCAATCATTCTGACACGATGATGAATATCCTGTGCAATTTCTGTACTTATTACTTGAGGGGAGATTCACACAGAACTGGTTTTTGCTTTTAAAAATGTGAAGTGTAATGAAAAATAAGGCAAGTTATTTTAGTTATAACGTAATGGTGTAGCGCAGCGTTTACATTGAAAAACGACAGAAAAGCAGCGCGAGTGAACGCAAACACGTTCAAAGACGTACCGTGGCAGTACTGTACAATTATGTATGATGAGAGGGTAATAAATAGGGATGCAGCGATTACCGGATTTCACAATTAACCGCGCTTTAAAACGTCACGGTTAATTAATGGTAATGACTATGCTACACCGAGTGTTCTGCACGGAACGGAAATTTTGCAACTAACTAAATAAATAAATAATGAAACTAATAAAACCTAGTTTTGAATGACAAAAACTATGAAGAAAACCTATTGACATTTTCGTCAATGAGTAAAAACTAGACGAAAATGTTAGATAGTGACGATTTGGGAAGCGATCCAGTCAGAACTGATGTCCTGCGTTTGTGGTGGATGCGCACATTTGTACTGTAACGTCCTTATGTACCCAGCGGTCCCATAAAACGTTAAAAAATGTAAACGTCTGGGAGAATGAGTAGAGCAGACATATAGATCTGAATAAGAGTGACGATGCAAAAAAGAGCTCTATTCGGTACGGTTTTCTGTGCGCACACACCCGTCCCGAAGCGTGCTATACAGCGCGCGAGTACAGAACTGGGCTCTTTCGTGTCTGAATGGACAAATACACACAACATTATGTCGAAATGTCCGTTTTGGAGAGTATTCACGTAAACTATGTTGGTTATGTCTTAAACAGTTGTGAGTGTATCGGATGTGCATCAGTGCAATTGGATCCGCATGTCATTGGACTTGATCCGATGCCTTAAAGTGACAGTGGGTAATAATCCTAATGCGGTCTGTGTCCTTTATATTGATCAAGCAACACAAGAAAAATAGAAAAGCGTTCACTGTTTGTTAATAATAAGGATTAATTATATTCATACAAATAAATATGTCTGCTTGAAAGAATAAAGAATGATGTATGCAAGTAGTTATAAAGAAAGCATATATCATTCATTGAAAAGAAGACTGTTTTACTTTGGGAAAAGTGGTTTTAATTTTTTTAATTTGTTGTCTTATAAAAGAAATAGGTTAATATTTAGCTTACATTTAATTCAATAGATCCAAAGACTTTGTTTATTCTTATTTTCATTGGGATTTATTATCCCTTTATATTATTATTTATGTTTTTAAGTCAAATACCAACAAGTTTTCTACCTCAGGTTGAAAATAAATTTAGATTAAACTAAACGCTTAATAATTTTGTGATCTATTTCAATCAAAGAGCCCTGCAGCCTTTGACTTAATTTGTTATTTTTATAAGGAAAATACTGGATGTTTACAAAGCACTTCTCTTTAATTTCTAAAGAAAGAGATTGATTATTGTTTGTCATTTTATAATTTTGTACTGTGTTGTGGCAGCAATAAATAACACATTAAAATCTAGTGTTGAGTGTTCATGTGATGTTATACATTAGTAGTGTTGTGAAATTAACTGATGCATAATAATCGTGATTATTTCTCAGACAATAATCGTACTTACAAAATCTGTAATCGTTGCATCCCTAGTAATAAATACCATAGTACTAGCTAATCATCATATTCAAGTACCATAGTACGACGCCCAAAAATAAATGTTGAGTGAGAACTGCGAACTCACATATGAACGCCGTCAGAACGACGAAACTCCGAGACCAGGTACATTCCCTCAGGAGAGACGACGGAGAAATCCACATCCATACCAGCTCCTGCGATCACCTGAGGAAAAATAACGTCATATCCTCCTTTACCTGTTGTATATACCCTAGCAACCACTCAGAACTCCTTAACAACTGCACAGGAATACCTACCACCAGGGCTGGACTGGCCATCGGAAATACCGGGCATTTGCCCGGTGGGCCGACAAATCATTCTTTAAAAAAAAATATAAAACATTTTTTTGGTCTAAACGGACCCTAATACTCGTACATCGGCGGCCCATTCGTTTAGTTTTGCTTAATTGGCGGCGCTGGGATCTTTGTGCCGGTGTAATGCATTGGACAAAAAAAGTCAGCGTAGGTTTTTTTAAATTTTTAACAGACCAGCCCATGAAACACGTAGATCAGCGGCCCATTGGTTCTTTTCTTGATTCGCACTGGGCTGGTCCAATCACATCTTTAAACTCCTCCCCCTTTGGGCTCTGAGCGAGCGTGCAGTGTCCGTGTGTATCTGTCGAAATAGTCAGAGATGGAGAAGAAACGCAAGGAATGTGCAGAGAAATAGCGTGAAAAAAAGAAACGGGCCCTTCAAGTGTCTGATGAGGATATTGAGGAGGATCAGGAGAGAATGAGTGAGTGTAGAGAACTGTGGTAAGCAGAACTGCAGGCAACTTTCAGAACACTGAGGCGATGAGTGTAGGAACCCATCACCCAGTTACGCATTATTTACACATCGGCATAGTTGACGATTACGCATTTTACTAGTAAACCATGTTTTCCGCCAAAATAAACAGTAGCACCTCAATGCAGTACCGGAGATCCAAGGGGCGGAGATGGGTAGGATTAGGGTTGGGTTTAGGGATTAGGGGGTGGAGATGGGTAGGATTAGGGTTGGGTTTAGGGATTAGGGGGCGGAGATGGGTAGGTTTAGGTTGGGTTTAGGGATAAGGGGGTGGAGATGGGTAGGTTTAAGGTTGGGTTTAGGGATTAGGGGGCGGAGATGGGTAGGTTTAGGGTTGGGTTTAGGGAATAGGGGTGGGTTTAGGGATTAGGGGGCGGAGATGGGTAGGTTTAGGGTTGGGTTTAGGGATTAGGGGTGGGTTTAGGGATTAGGGGGCGGAGATGGGTAGGTTTAGGGTTGGGTTTAGGGATTAGGGGTGGGTTTAGGGATCAGGGTTGGGTTTAGGGATTAGGGGGCGGAGATGGGTAGGTTTAAGGTTGGGTTTAGGGATTAGGGGGCGGAGATGGGTAGGATTAGGGGTGGGTTTAGGGATCAATGGGCGGAGATGGGTGGTTTAGGGTTAGGTTTAGGGATAAGGGGGCGGAGATGGGTAGGTTTAGGTATATGTAAGGTGGGAGAAGTTCGATCTGGATCCGACTCCCCATGGATTTCATGTTCTGCAGTGAGGACCATCTCAAAATAAAAGATCATGTGTTTATCTCTTTAAAGCATGGAAATTAGTAGCCTACACAACTAATTATGAAAGTTCCTTTTATTTTTCAGTGCATTTGTTTTACAATATATGGGTATTACTGTCATGGAATTAATATTATAACTATTATGTAGCAGTGTAATGCAGGCAGACACTATATCACAGCTTAAAGAGTTTTGAGTTTTTCTTTGTTCAATTTGCACACTGATTTTGCGTTGGAGCTCTTAATTTTTAACTCTCAAAGTGCACCAGATTGATGAATTTAACATTAAAAGCACAATTTTTTCTCACGGGGAGCTCCCCCGAACCCCCCTAAAGGGACAGAAGTCCACCCACCACAGATTTACTAAAAATCCTGTGCCAAAATGCAGTTTATAGCTTATTTTAGGAGTAATCATTGTGGAGTTGTTCGATTGTATTTTACAATTAGTAGTTATTTCATCTATTAACTCTTACTCATTCCTACTCACTCATTAGGCTACATGGCATTAGTGGTTTTAATAGGAGTTAGTATACATATTCAGGGGCGTGAAAAGATCGGTTGTGTTTATGATTATATGTAGTTGGCCAGCCCGGGCATTTTGGCCCGGACCGATTTTTAGTCCCAGTCCAGCCCTGCCTACCACAACATCCTATCACAGTTTTCCAGGTAAACATCATTCACTTTAAATGTAGGTTAACGTTATATATTTTAAAAAAAAATATGAGAATCATATTTGGGACTATGTTGACTGAATATGATTAGCATTTCATCACGGATCTGAGGCAGGATATACAACAGGCCACGATAAACAAATATCTCACACCCACTGCACTGTAGTTTAACCGTGGTACTCTGGTAAAATCATGTAGGGCTCGCCAATAATTATAGATCAACATTCTTCTAGATTTTTAAACCAAACGTATTTATCATTCCCGAAAAGTTTGCGAATTCTGCTAAAATATTATAAATAATAATGTTTGGTTACACTTTATTTTACGGTGTCAGTACTTAAATATAGAATTACACGGTAACGATATTAAGCAACAACCGGTATGTACTTTCTATAGGGTTAGTGTAGGATTAGGATTTGGTTGAGGGTTAGTTGCATGTAATTATGCATAATTTACTGTTATTAGTACATGTAACATATAAGGACACTGTAAAATAAAGTGTTACCTAACGTTTTTGAGCGAACATTTTACGAACATTAGACTGAATGAACGTTATATTGACGTCACTGGAAGAACGTTCGCTCATAACTTTGAGGACAACCTCTCCAGCAGAACGTTATCTAAAGTCATGAAAGCGTTCCTGTTGCATGTATATTCACAGTTAGTGATGTAACGTTCCGGTACATGTATATTCACAGTTAGTGATGTAACGTTACCTGGTACTCGATCTCGATGCTGCCGTTGTGAACGGCGCTCTGGTAGAAACACTCTTTACTGGCGGCTGGTAGCAGAAACGTGAACTCGCTGTCCGTGGGACTGAACGCGTTCACCACGCCGATAAACACCGCGAGCAGAGACACACACAACCTCCTCACATCATCCATGCTGTTTTATCACAAAAATAGCCTTTTAAACGGTGTTTGTGAA
>NW_027508713.1:1692500-1695000 GCF_051911475.1 Siphateles boraxobius | reverse complement strand
GGAGGAACGGTGAAGGGTTGCGAAGGGTCCCTCCATTGGAGCGGTCTGTCGACACGGGTGCACCTGTGTCCGGCGGCCACTGCCTTTTGGGGGGATCCTCGTCTCCCCCCTAAGGCCTGTGAGTTTCGTCCGTTCCAACGGGCAGAGCTTACAAAGCCTGTGGGCAAGCCGCTTCCTCTTGCATGCCATGGCGTTGCTGCAGGCTAGGGCACCCATGGCATGCACGAGGGTAATCCAGACCGTGCGCTCATAGGTGAGCCCCGCACTGCATCCGACCTCACCCTCCGGGCCACGAGTGTCGTAGCGTGCGTGATCGGTCTGGCGATGTCCAACATGGGGGTCCAGTAGCGCCTTCGTTGGCTCAGCCTGGTTGGTATGGCGGATGCGGACAAGGTTCGGTTCCTGGTCTCCCCAATTTCCTAGGTTGGGCTGGTTCGGCGACGCAGTGGAGAACTGCATCCAACAGTTCTCTGCCGCTCAAGCGCAGACGGAGGTCATCTGGCACATCCTGCCCCGGTGGCCAGTTGCTGCCTTCACTCGCCGCCGGTGGTAGCTCCTCCGCCTGCTCGTCGCCGTGGGCGTTCCCCGGCCGCCGCTCCTGCTGGGCCTCCGCAGCAGCCTCCACCCAGGCCTCAGCATGGAGCCGGCCGCAGTAGAGACGCCCAGCCCGCTCCAGGCGCTGCCAAGCCAGGTGGCAAGCGACAGTGAAAGCATTCCGGAGCGGGCCGCCCAAGAATGGATGAGATGCTCTTGGAGTGGCACGATCACTCCCTCCCCCCGGGTGAGGGCCGGGTGGAGCCTTTTGTTTGTGTGTGTGTCTGTTCCGCCGCTGGCTCCCTAAAAAAAACAACAACAAAACGGAGCAAGCGTTACCCACACTTCAAAAAGAGAGCAATTTCATCTGTTCCTGGGTCCCAAGACGGCCAGTCTGGCGGGTGTGACCCTGTATAGCCTTACACCCCTCAGCTCCCCCTTGGTCGCCAGCAGGCAGCTTGGTGCATTCGAGGACCCGGTCATCCGCCTTCTCACGCGCCCCCTGCCGCTAGTGGAGACAGGTAAGTGTTGCACAGCACACTAACACCACTCTCTCTACTTTGCTGCCCCACCTCAGGCTCGGCTACCCCGCTCAAGTCAGTGATAATCATCACATTAGGTGTTGAGCAGACGTGCTCCTGAAAATTCAGTGATATTCATCACACCGAGTGTTGAGCAGTGCTCCTGACTTGTGCGTGCTTATCTTATCCTGCTGGCGAAGGATTTGATATAGCCGCTCCTCCAGCCGGTACGAAGGCCAGTTGTAAACTCGTTCTTCGTGCTACTAGGTGGTGGGTCGTGACCATCTTGGCCCAAGATCGGTCTGCAGCTCCGACCTGAAAGACATGTGCTTCAGATCTCTACCTTACGCACGGCAGGCCATCCTGTGTGTTGCGTGTAATGGTGGAGTATTAGTACAGTGTCCTTCCCCTCGAGTGCTCCAGAGCCCGTTGGGTCTTCAGGTCAACTGGAAGAGAGTAATCTCGCCCACGGGCTGAGTATCTCTTTTTCAGTTTTGGAGATGGACTCGGTCTAGCACGTCTCTCCAATAAGAATGTGTTCAGCTGGTGTTCGAAGTGAGAAAGGGTCCCACTGAAAGAACTTTCAGAGGTTCCTGGGGTATATGGTAGTTGCAGCCTTTGGCTTCCTCCATATGTGACCGCTTCAGCGCTAGCTTCATGATCGAGTCCCGAGGTGACCGTGGCAGAGCAGCTCACCCTGTGTGACTATAGTTCATCCCGGTCTGCTGCCAAACCCTCTTCAACAAAGGGGCCATGTACAAAGGGCGTGTTTTAACGGGGTCCGGGGCGACCCTCGACTACATGGGCATTCGTGCCTCGAGTTGTTAGACATTGCGAGCGTTGCGCAAGCTTCCCTTGCATGTCACAACTCACCCGTCACCTCCTCCTTGGAGTCAGAAGCTTCTGAGGGCGCCTTGTTCCACTCCTCCCGCTTACTCAATCGTGCCGCCATCGAGCCTCACGACAGTTATAGCCAGGGCAAGTGGAGACTCCATTCCCTGGGTCCAGCTGGGTCATGACCATTCCGGGGCCGCTCAGTTGCCCCTCCGGTTTTGTCTTCCTGCCAGTGTTTGTATAAACCGAGCG
Organism: Siphateles boraxobius; assembly: GCF_051911475.1. Taxonomy (NCBI): domain Eukaryota; kingdom Metazoa; phylum Chordata; class Actinopteri; order Cypriniformes; family Leuciscidae; genus Siphateles; species Siphateles boraxobius. The sequence continues at coordinate 1,692,859 of NW_027508713.1, read as the reverse complement.
GACTACCCTTGGACAAACACTGGCTCTCAGCTGCCCCAGGGGCCCGCAGAAATGCGTTTAACCCCAGTGAGCCTTCTAAAAGCGACTGCGACTCATGGTCGCCTTGCGCCTGCTCAAGTCAGTGAATTCATCACACTTCATGTTGAGCAGAAATGCTCCTGAAACTCAGTGAAGTTCATCGCACTCAGGTGTTGAGCAGCAATGCTCCTGTAGCTCAGTGAGTTCATCACACTCAGGTGTTGAGCAGAAATGCTCCTGTAGCTCAGTGAATTCATCACACGCAGTGCTGAGCAGAAATGCTCCTGTTGCTCAGTGAAGTTCTTCGCACTCAAGTGTTGAGCAGAAATGCTCCTGAAGCT
>NW_027508713.1:1617500-1685000 GCF_051911475.1 Siphateles boraxobius | reverse complement strand
CCTCAGCACGTGCAAGTGCACGATCAACACCCCCCCCCGGGTTGGAAAAAAATGGGCTCCCCGAAGGACATGGTATAGTTCGAACACTGAGTACATTCATTCAAAAAAACGTGTAACGCTTAATGTCTCTGGTGTGTTCTGACCGAGGAATAACATGAGGGTTGAAATTCCTGACGCAGATCCAGGCCATCAGGACATCGCGGAGTTATGAGTATTACAGAGAGATCATTGACTGTGTTAAAGAGAAGAGTGAGAAAAAAGGATGAAAGAAGGCTCTGTGGTTAAGAGAGGCACAGCATCAGACACATGTGTAAATGAAGCATTGACTATGGCTAAATGTTGACGTAAAGTAGTTAACTATGGCTACATTCACACTGTCAGTCCAAATCCCATTATCTTTGTATCCGGTTGCAATCTGATCTAAAATGATGTCCACGCTGTGTATCGCAACTGTTCAGATCCGAGCTGTGTGTTCATACAGCTCTTTGGCAATGACGTTTGCAATAGAGATGTTATCTTATTTAAATTTTATAACATGTAAATGTGTATCCGCCGCACTGGACTCCTGCATCTCGAGCTGCAGAACTGGAGGAGGCTGGTGCGCACAGCTTTTCTTCCGGCCCGGTTTCAAAAATAATAATTTTCTGCTTGTCCGTCACTTTGCAACAACACAGCCTTGTTTCGGCAGCGACTTTCAGCATGTTCGCTATAACAACATCTGACGTTCACATTTTACGCTGCGTTAGAAAGTCACATACCATGCGAAATCCGATCAGAGCGTTCAGACTGAAGCAGATTTCCTGATGTGTGATTTGAATAGGATTTCAAACCACATATGGATGTAGCTTGAAACAGATTTCGTGTGCTTTTTTTGGACTGACAATCTGAACGTAGCCTATGTCGGGATAAGAAATAGAAGGAACAATAGCGGTAAGGTCTAGAGAAGCTAGCGTTAGCTCGTTTGGATCTTTACCACAAATTAACTTTAGCTCGTCAAAATCCCGCCCTCTTTCCTGCTTACTAAGTCCTTCTCTATATGATTTTGCAGCTCCATGTGTTTTTTTCTCGTGGTTTAGGCATCATAAATTAGTGTAACAATGTGTTCAGTAGTACATAAAGTGCAATTCATGCTGTTGTCTACATCCGAGTATCTCCAATATGGCCGCGCATCCGGGTAACTGACCAAATCGTGATGTGGGTGCAAACCCTCTATTATCAAAAGTTGTAATGTAATAGGCCTAATGGCCATTTCGCGCGTTCTTTACCAACCTCCACTTCCCCTAAAAGGCCTGTAGGGGGCGAGTCAAGACAAAATGCATGGTTTAGATTGTGATTCACACATTAGAATGTGTGTGTCTTCACATTTTATCTTCTAAGTGACAATTCGGTTGCAAATGAGACAAATTACAGATCCAGATCGCTCAGCAAATTCATTCTGCCAAGAACGATAGCCGACTTGTTGATAGAAACTGAAAACTGTCAGTGGCTTTTGTTCCCAACTGATTCACATCATGAAAACTAATAGAACCATGAAACTTCAAGTGAAACTCCAAATTATTGTTAATTTAATTCTGCAAACATAATCCCAAAAAATAAGGTTTAGATCCATGTTTTGATTTTTTCCAAATAAGTTTTGATTGGCAGATAGACCAACCATGTTCTATTGCTGAGAGCCAGACAAGCTTGTGTGAGTGCTCATTCATTGGGGAAATTCCCATTGGAGGATCTATTCTTTGATTGATGTATTTTGGACCAATAGTATTTGAGAAAAGTGGGGTAAAGTACCTCCTCCGCCTTGGTTCGGATGCTCACAGACGTTAACGGTGTTCCGTACAGAGCGCATACCTTGATTTCAACTGCAAAAATTTACTTTAAAATGATCTTTTGTGATATAATATAGTAATATATATATATATATATATATTAAAGAATGACAATTTTAAATGTTAAAATAGTATAAATATAATCATCACTGCACGCTGCGTCTCTGCTGCCTGTCTCAGTGCGAGAGTGGCGCCAAGCGGCCTTTGTCCGGCATTGACGTTTAAAAATTCCCATTTCCCAAATTCACATATATAGTTTATGTATAACCTGGAACTATTTATTTAGCGATCGTCGTTAAAAGGTCATCTGTACGGAATATCGTTGTGTACGGAACATGGTTAGTCTACGTTACTCACACAAACAGCACAAGTGGCTTGTGAGAAGCAGACCGGCTGTATGATACTTTCCTGTAAGCAAAATATCACTAGAGATCGCTAAACTCCAGTGCATGTGTGTTTCATAGACAGTAAAAGAAATGGACACAGCGACCCCATTGATTTCAATGGAGAAAACTGAAGCCCGATTATTGCACTTCCTGTCTGATGGCTGAGCGACTGCGCAGGGTCAAACTGAGCGTGACGACAGTCTGACAGTTGTACATCTTCTAGTAGCTGTGCCAACACAAATCTGAATCACCTAATTCCTCAAAAACGTTGTTGAAATATTTTGTCCCGTTGCTTTTATAAACTCTCTATCTATGGGCTTCTCTCTTGACTTTATGACTCTATGTTCCCCCGATTGCCTCATAGACGAGCTTCTCCTCCTGTCTATACGGTAATTTCTCTAAAGTGCGACAGAGAGTCGCGTGGTTATGACGCAATCGTTAGCCTGTTTTTAACAAAAACTGCTTCTATGGGGTCATAACGTAAGATACAAAGTAATGAAGCCTTTTATACATTGTCGTGTTTCTTTAGAAATAAATAATGGACAAATGAAGTCTTTGGACGCCTCAGATGTAAAGTTATTCGCTGTCAAAGTGACGCCAAAATGAATGGGAGTCAATGGAATGCTAACAGCAGGTGACTACATCTGGCAACTACAAACATCAACGCTAGTGTTTACTTGACTCAAATGTAAAAAAGAAAAGAAAAAAAAGGCATTTTCAGGATAAATAATGAGTAGGCAAATATCGCGACGATTATTTAAAATGAATCGAGAGAGGCAGATATCGTTATTGCTATTAAAATACAATTAATCGTGCACCCCTTGCCTTGAGTATAGTTGGTGCTGCTAATAATAAACAGTATAGTGGCAACATATGCGTCTGTTCATTCATTCTTGTCAAAGTTTTTTTTTTTTTTTTCATTCTTGTCAAAGTTAACCGCCAAATAGACAACATGCTGACGTCAGACGCACGTCTGTTTACAAACCAATCAGTGTCGAGATGCAGCGCACACAGATGATGACGACAGGACGCTTGTATGTCATGTAAAGTTCTCGCATAATTGCATTGTGAAACCAAACCAAAACTTACTTAATGTATAAAATGTATCAAAACATGAACTTTGGTTCGGACCTTGGTTTGAACTTTTTAAGGTGTGAAAACGCCCTTAAACACTATTTGGTCCTGCATTGGGATTTTTTTTTTTTTACTAGCACAAATATCCCATCTATTGAGTTAATATGAGCTCATTAAACTTGCATGTGCAATATTTACACAAGAGTTAGATGATGTTCCCAATGCCGGACGTGTCATGACATCATCAGTGCCGGTCAGATGACCAACTCATTTATGATGGAGGGAAAAACAGCCCAAATGCAGAAACGTACACGTTTATTACTGATATTTTGCACCAATTTCACAGGAAGTGACAATTTTGTTTTCGTAAACTCTAATTTTACACACAAGTGAAATTAGTGTCATAGCTAGTGTCGTCTGTTAATAATAGGCAGCCCTCTGCTGTTCTAGTGTCATTAATGACTGGTGACTCAGGCTTTAAGCTAACGGATCTTCGTTTAAAGGTAACCTGTGGTGTGTTTGCTGGAGGTTTGAACCCTCTGAATCTAGGTAACTAGCCCAGGTGTCACTAACCACTTGGTGTCATAGTTTTGTATTACTGTGTTGATTTCCTGTAAACATATATATTGTTTTGCACACTTAGTTTCAGGGTCTGAGAGTAAACACATGAACACACATTAGACACCGTTCAGCAAATCAGGCTCAGGTTATACAGACATTTTTGCCAAAGTCAACCACAAAGGTAAAAATAATCATGCTTGGGTAGATCTTAATAAAAAGTCATAGTTATGACATACCAGGTCGTAATCATGATTATGAGATAAATATGTCATAAATTATGAGGAAGATGTCAAATTATGAGATTAAAATGTTAAATGACAAGTCATAATTATGAGATTTACAGACTAAGTCGTGATCGTCATCAAGTCATATTTTTATGTTAACAGCAATCTTACGACAATCTTATTGGTTATGTGTTTGTGTCGGTTTGAATAGATGCATTAAAGCTGTTTATTAAAATATTGCACTGAACATTTTTATGAAGGCTTTAATTTCCCAGCAAATTCACATCTGAAACGCAAAAATGTTGAAAAATATTTTCTCTTTTCCCCTAGCTTTCATCAGATATCCAGAAAGTGGAATACATAAAAGTGAGTGTGTGTGTGTGTGTGTGTGTGTGTGTGTGTGTGTGTGTGTGTGTGTGTGTGTGTGTGTGTGTGTGTGTGTGTGTGTGTGTGTGTGTGTGTGTGTGTGTGTGTGTGTGTGTGTGTGTGTGTGTGTGTGTGTCAATATATAAACACGTCTTGGATGATCTTATTAATTCTGCTGTAAATATTTATTTGCAGGGAGAGAAGGATGGCAGTGCACATGGTTGGTAAACACACACACACACACACACACACACACACACACACACACACACACACACACACACACACACACACACACACACACACACACACACACACACACACACACACACGTTTGAAATACTGCTATTAACCATGTGTTTAATGTTCATCCTGCTTGTTTTCTTAACAGATTCTAACGAAATTTTACCTGGAACTACCCCTAAAGCTGAGAGCACACCAGTGACCAAAGCTGAGAGCAAACCGGTTTCCAAAGCTGAGAGCAAACCGGCAGCATTTCTGCAAAGTATGAAAAACCTTACACACACTGACACAGAAACACACACCTTTACTCAGCTATCGGAATGAATGGGGACATTGCGTATACTTCTTTTGATAATATACAGTACAGCTAGTTATAAATACTGCAATCCCTAACATAAATTGTTTTTTACATTTGTACAATTAAAAAACAACAACTTGAAAACAACATTTTAACACATGAGAACATCCCAAAAATTAGGTTTTGTCAGGCATAGCTCACTTCTGGGTACAAATTTGTCCCCAAAATGTGGTTAAGACACACACACACACACACACACACACACACACACACACACACACACACACACACACACACACACACACACACACACACACACACAGAGAGAGATGGAGAGATAGAGAGAGAGAGACTTTCCATTAATAATAAAATAACTTCTAGTAAAATCATTATATTTTAGCCAGTGTCATTTTTCATTAAAAACAATTTTATCCTTCTGTGCTGTCTGTTACACTTTTAGACTTTTTATTCAATATCCAGTTCAGTCATGAAACTTTAGATGGCGCAGGCTTGGCAGGACCTTTACATGAAGTCTGCAAGCAATCACATCATTACCGCATGGCACAAGCTGATTGGCTCAGCTGATCCTGCTGCCAATGAGATTGCTTGCTCAGCATTTAAATAGTCTGGTTGAGTGTTTGCTGTAAAATAGTCCTGCAGTTCTATCAGAGTTCCTCTGAACCCCTCCACCTCCCCAGCTCCACCTGCCTAGATCTGATACAGGATTTATGTATGTCTTACATGCTTTTATTTATGTCTTATGTTTATCTTACATGCTCACTGCAGTGTGTCTGTGTATCTATTGGCAGTAGCAAGTAGAGGTTTCATAGACTAGCCGACTCTGCCATTAGGCTTTAAGCTTGATGTCGACTTGTCACCGATCATTTGATTTTGAGAATAACAACATAGCCGTCTTGCAGAAGACTATTTGGTCTGTTCTGACTTCATTTGGTATCTGTTCTAACTGATTGGACTTATTGTTTTATTAATTACGATCAAAACTCAAAACAATCCCATAGATTTAGACTGACTGTAATACTAATGCTAATAGAGGGGGGTCATATGATATGAAATCCAAAAGATCACTTTTACGCCCCGTTTCCATCAATTAAAATGTCAAATAAATGCATACTCCGAGAGCGTTCCACTAGTTATGTTTGTTTATAGCATCTGGATACTTAAATATTGAATGCATGTTTTACACAGTTTATTGTACAGTTAATCGCATGTTCTAAACTAATGTGCTCTAACACACACACACACACACACACACACACACACACACACACACACACACACACACACACACACACACACACACACACACACACACACACACACACACATATATACAGACAATAGCACGCACACAAAAACATTCAGGAGTGTAGAAGACTGTACATTCAGGAGACTGTAAGAAATAATGACCCATAGCCAAAACAACTGATAAAAATGAGCTGTTATGTAGGAGCGATAAACAAATGCTGCAGCTGTGCACCAGGCGACACGCGTTCCAGTCTCGGCTCAAGGTTCAGGCTTCTCAAACCAACACCAAAGTTTGTTTACCAACGTCAGCAAACTCTGTTGCTTCTAGTTGCAAATTGTGGCATGTTGCAAAGCATTCCCATCTCTTCCGTTTTTTATTAATGATGTCATCAGTGATTATATATATATATAATGTAACTATACTGTGTGTTCCTGTTCCTGCCGTGTGTGTTTGTGTAGGCGATTCGGCCGCGTCTGGAGGCAACGGTGTCCTGGGCTGGAAGACCCACGGCTTCCCCATGTTCATGAAAGGAATGGACTACAAGAACAACAGTCTGTATATCCAGCAGGACGGGTACTATTACATCTTCTCCAAGATCGCCCACCTGGAGAACTGCAGATTCTTCCAACACAAAGTCATGCAGTGCACGCACAGCTACAGCTACAAGCCCATGGAGCTGATGCAGAACTCCAGGTACTCAATCTGACACCAGAAATGAAAAGTAAAGCCTTCTTAGATCCGATTGAGCTCGATCCCAATAAATGTGCGATCGGATTGAAAGGGAAGGTTTTTCTAATCCGATCGAGAGAACATGTAAACACTTGATTGGATTGAAAACCGAAAACTGAAAGGATTGCGCATGTGCAATGATGTAGAAATAGCGTAATGACGTAGAAATAGAGTAATGACATAGAAATTGTGTAATGACATAGAAATAGGGTAATGACGTACAAATAGCGTAATGACGTACAAATAACGTAATGACGTAGAAATAGCGTAATGACGTAGAAATAGAGTAATGACATAGAAATAGTGTAATGACATAGAAATAGGGTAATGACGTACAAATAACGTAATGACGTAGAAATAGTGTAATGACGTAGATATAGGGTAATGACGTACAAATAACGTAATGACATAGAAATAGCGTAATGACGTAGAAAAAGCGTAATGGCGTAGAAAAAGCGTAATGACGTAGAAAAAGCGTAATGATGTAGAAATAACGTAATGACGTAGAAAAAGCGTAATGACGTACAAATAACGTAATGACGTAGAAGTAGTGTAATGACGTAGATATAGGGTAATGACGTACAATTAACGTAATGACATAGAAATAACGTAATGACATAGAAATAGCGTAATGACATAGGAATAGCGTAATGACGTAGAAAAAGCGCAATGACGTAGAAAAAGCGTAATGATGTAGAAATAACGTAATGACGTAGAAAAAGCGTAATGACGTACAAATAACGTAATGACGTAGAAATAGTGTAATGACGTAGATATAGGGTAATGACGTACAAATAACGTAATGACATAGAAATAACGTAATGACATAGAAATAGCGTAATGACATAGAAAAAGCGTAATGACATAGGAATAGCGTAATGACGTAGAAAAAGCGCAATGACGTAGAAAAAGCGTAATGATGTAGAAATAACGTAATGACGTAGAAAAAGCGCAATGACGTACAAATAACGTAATGACGTAGAAATAGTGTAATGACGTAGATATAGGGTAATGACGTACAAATAACGTAATGACATAGAAATAACGTAATGACATAGAAATAGCGTAATGACATAGAAAAAGCGTAATGACGTAGAAAAAGCGTAATGATGTAGAAATAACGTAATGACGTAGAAAAAGCATAATGACGTAGAAAAAGCGCAATGACGTAGAAATAACGTAATGACGTAGAAAAAGCGCAATGACGTAGAAATAAAGTAATGACGTAGAAAAAGCATAATGACGTAGAAATAAAGTAATGACGTAGAAAAAGCATAATGACGTAGAAATAACGTAATGACTAGGCCTGTAGGTGCGCGTCGATGACGTCATATTTTTTTGTCGACGCTTCTTTATTTTATTATTTATTTATTTTTTTTAAATTGCACCGTTCCTGGCGGTACAGCACGCCACACACACGTGGGAGACCGAACATTGCAGAATGGAGGACGAAACCGCAAACTCTTCACAGAATTCCCAACAAAGCCATGCAAAAAGTCCCAACAAAAGAAAAAGTCCTAAAAAAACAGCTCGCACTAAATCATCGAAGGTATGGGAATACTTCAAATTTAGTCCCAAACGTAAAGGTGTCGTTATTTGCGCTCTTTGCCAAATGGAGTTGACATCCCAAGTCTCCCGCATACTGATAGCGTCTCCCTGATGCCCTCAAATTAGTTCAAATCTCCCGGAATCTAGAGCTCGCGAACTCCAAACCGTGTAGCGCGCGCACGGCCGAGAGGGAGAGAGCGAGAGACTTTGCGTGTGTGTGCAAATGTGCGTGAGTGCCTTATGAAGCGCCCCCCCATGCTTTTTATGAGCACTGAAGGCATTAAAATGAGCACCACATCCAAGTGTAATAGGGCTCATTTGAGTACCAAACATTTTACAGTGTAGATACTCTGTAAGAACCAGATCAAAATTGTTGTGCATTGAATGTGCACCCCTGCAATTTCCATGTTACAAAAAATAATCGTTCAATTAGTTGTTAGATTAGTCGACTAATCGATAAAATAATCGCCCGACTAATCGTTTTAATTAATAATCGTTTACCCCAGCCCTAGTAATGATGTAGAAAAAGCATTTAGTGTTCATGTAAACACTACATTCAGATTCATCAGTCGCAATGAATTCAGTCCGACTGAAACAAAAGTTGTGCATGTAACGTAGCCACTGTAGATGACTTCATTAACGTCATGAATGTTTTTACTGCAGGTTCCTCTGCGAGTCGGATACACACCAGTCGGATAAACACCAGTCGAGCGGCAATCGGGGCAACAGTTATCTGGGAGGCATCTTCCACCTTAATGAAGGAGACAGTGTGTTCGTGATGGTCAATAACAGCTCGCTGGTTCTCCATAACACATATGAGGTGTTCTTTGGTGCCTTCATGGTCTGAGTACTGACTAACTGCTGCAGGAAAGTGTCTCACACACACACACACACACACACACACACACACACACACACACACACACACACACACACACACACACACACACACACAAGTTTCACACGTAGGTGCTCATTCCAGTTTTTAAATATTATTTTTATAAACAAATTATGTGAATCATTGCAATATAGAATTTTGCTATATTTTTTTCCAGTGGTCGACCGATATATTGCCCAGGCTGATATATTCACCGATATTTGCTGATACCTTTTTCTGTTTGGCTGAGGGTTCGGACGCAGGACTTTTATTTTGACAGTGCTGATCCCATATGCTCCCATTAATAATAAAAAGGCAAACACTATAATAATTTCCCATTTAAGGTGACTCTGAGTTGTCGAAACAACTCTCAAACTGCTTGCTACGGATGTGGAAAACGCAAAAACAAACCCGATCCGATTTTTTTTTTTATGACGGACGAAAGTTTCGGAGGCATATGTAAACGCGTTTGACACAACATGAAGTTGTATATATTTTTTAATGTGCAAAAAACTCAGTGTGCAAGGACTTTTACCATCACCATTCAGCAAGTACGTATTTATAACATTTAAACAAATCTTTGAATATCTATAAACCTTTTATTTCACAGACCTTGCAGACTTCCTAACAAATTATATATTTGCAATTTATTAAATATTAAGTAATATAAATTATAAATATATCGGCCATCAGCCACACTGCTCTCTAAGATATCGGCATCAGCCTTAAAAAAATCAATATTGGTCGACCACTAATTTATTTCATTTCTATCGGTGTTTAAATATATTTAGTTTGTGTACAAATTCAGATGTAATTTCTCTGTAAATATAAAATAACATTCTGCTGGTTTGTGTGCTAAAGGACCATTCTCAGGAGACGGTGCCATTTTAAAATAAATGTATTTTTTTAAATAATTTATTTTTAAATAATTTTAATATTTAAGAAACCACATTTCCCACCTCAGGTTCAAAGTACCAGCATTATTCCAGTATTCACATTATTAAACAATAAAACAATAAATAAATGTTGTACTGTAGACTCTGCTATTCTCTACTTAAAAAGAATTAAAACTGAATAGTTCTAGTTTTCATCCTTGGTGTGGATGGGCCTTTAAACTATTAACCACAATACAGCACAAATAATCTGGCAGGGTTGTACCTTTTAAATGCATAACCATTTTGCTCAGATAAGAAATTATCACACATTATCGAAAACATTGAGAAAAATATTTACAACCTGTGAAATTTGTTTTAAAAACTACTTAGTTTCAACCCTGTTACATTCAAAATGTTGAATTGTTGCTCTTATATTTAACCCTAATGATCAGTCCAGTGTATCTTAACTTGCAAATACTGCTTTACCAAACCCAATTGTTCAGACAGTATTCCTGTAAACAGGACTTTTTTCTGTAAACTGACTGAACTATGTGGTAAAAAAGACTATTATGATGCACTTTATCAAAATGATCAAAGCATCGGTTTTAAGGGGCGAGTTTAAGGATAACAGTGTTGAACAGAAAGTGAAATTCTGCATTTTTTATAGCAATATTTAGTTTTTCATAGTATATAACCATTAAAATGTAATGATGATGAATGTGGATATACAAAATGGCTGGTATTAAAACGAATTTCAACATGCTGTTAATTATACACACCATTTCCTGAGAAAGATCTGCTTTACTGTGTCAGCTCAGATTCATCTGGGGTCTTTAATGTTTAAAAGGGCATATTGTTAAACACATTATCTGAGGTCAGAGGTCAATCCAGTGCCTTTAAATCATGTGTTATATGATTCAGATGCTTGTAAACATGATGTCTGCCATATATATTTGATCTATTATAAGCTCATGTCTATATTATATATGTATTACATGTTTTTGTTACGAGTTTGAGTGGATTTTCCCAGATAGCACAGATACGTCTGTAAGATGTCTGCTAAAGAGCACTTCATATGGAAAACATCTGTTGTGCACAAACGTCTAAGCAAATGCAGTTTTACATGCATTTTAAATCATAAACATCTTAAAGACGTATTCTAAACGTCTGTTTAAGGAAACATATTGCAGATGAGCAAACGCTCTATAAAGACATCTCGCAGATGTAACGCAGACAGCAAATAGATGTACGTGTGCTATCAGTGTAGATCCTCTGAGATGATTTGATTATCACTGACTGTCACCTTCACCTAACTTAAATTTACCATGATGTTTTATATTTAGTCAGTGACTGAATCGTTGGGGCAGAAACGTAATTACTCAAGTTCGTGGATGCAGACGCTACTCGCTACTCAAACTCGCTTTCATGCGTCGCTGCATTCAGAAATGTAAAGGGCAAATTTCTGTACAAATCAATCTTTTCTACTGTCAGGTTTTATCTTTCAGTTCAGCAACAGTTTGAGAGAATCTTGCTGAGCAAGTTAGTAAGTCGCCCACTTCAGGTTTGTTAACGCCACAGTAAAGGCCTTTTAGACCAAGATGATGACTATATTAGCGTCCACACCATAGCATGACGAAGCGCAGTAGTTTTGTCGTCTGCCGCTTTAAATGCTCGAGCTCTTTAAAGCAGCATGGATTCTGATTGGCTGTCAATGTTTTATCGTTCACTATCTGGAACAAATCGTTCAAAGCGGTATTGTTATATGGTGCGTTCAAGTCATCTCGTAAAGATCGTATTTTGAACGCACATGAATGTCGTGAATACGAGTGGGAAGCTTTTCTTCAAGCCCCGATGTTTATGAGTTGGGTGCGTGTCAGTGAGAAAAATGGTGAAATACCACAATACTTAAGATATTTAGCAGTGATATGGTCAGATTTTTTATTTACAACAAAGTAAGCTAATTGTCTGCACAAATTATAATAGCATTGTAATATAACAATATAATATGCAACAAAGTTTACAGTGGTTTCATAAATTAAACAAAAAAGCAAAGCACACCTGATGCACATTCTTTTTTTGTGTGTGATTATTTATTTATTTAACATTTTATGTATATAACTATTTTCAACAAAGCCCAAGATCCGCCCACAATCATAAGACTAAATAAAAACTAAATAAAATGACAAGAAAATAAAATGTGACCAAAACAATATATAGAATGATCTCAAAATCTCAAGATTTCAAACTGATGCACCATCTTTGTTTTTCCTTTTCTACAAGTATAGAGTTAAAAACCTTGCTGTATTTTTGTGTAGTTGAATAACAGTTGTAAATATAAACTTCCCTGGAGGACTTGAACGCACCAATAGTTGTGATCTGGACTACTCTTTTACATTCACAACATTTGATTTTTTTTCTTTACATCGATTTCTAAAACGACATTGTTATCGTCCTTGTGTGTACGGGCCACTAGAACACGCTCAGTCATTCAACGAGATCGAACATTCATGTGTGTGTTACAGTTAGGGTGGGGGTGTGACATTGTGTTTGATGTTATTTATAGAGTACAAACTGTATGTGTCAGTCGAGCATTGTAATTTTTGACTGGAATGTGCATTTAATGAATTATCATCATAACAATAAAATACTGAAATCTCAAGAGTCTTTTCCAGCGAGTCGGTCTTGCACAATGTCTCTTATCTACCTTGTTTTCTCTTTCTCGTTTTCAACCCCCAACGTGCTGAATGCAACATTGCACATCAAACCCACACAAAGACCGAGGGAGAGAGAGAGAAAGTGATGGAGGGAAATGGAGATAAACAGGGAGATAGTGTGGAGGATGTGGTGAAGTGAGGTGGAATAAGACAGAAAGTGGACCGCGCACAGGAACGGGTTTTTGGGGGGAAGGGGTTGCGTTTTTTCCTGACTCAGCGCATTTCTGCACTCATGGCGGAAGTTTCCAAAAACCTGCTGTCACCACAAACAAACAAACAAACGGCTAGTTTCTTTTCTTTTATCTTGAGAAAGGCAGTCAAGAATCCTTGCAGACGTTTTCTGCGACTGGGTTTGTTAATATGATATTCCTCAACACACTGTAATCCACTGATCACATCCAGTCCGTTTGAAAGTCTCATTCAAAGAAAGTCAGTTCATCAGTCAGTCGGCTATTTCAGGCATCCAAACCCAACTCCTCTCCCTGTGACAGTAAGAGCTGTGTGTGTAAACCCCACTCCCCTGATCTCAAGAGGCGCACTTGCGACTAGAGTTGTCAAAAGTAGCGACTTCGGTACCAAGTCGAAATTGAAATTTAAAAAATGTGACGATAACAGCATTTCCCTATAGCATTTTAAGCGCTGTTGTACGCAGTCTTTAACAACTCTGATTGGCCATTGTGTTCACATGCTCAACTTACACTCACCTAAAGGATTATTAGGAACACCATACTAATACTGTGTTTGACCCCCTTTCGCCTTCAGAACTGCCTTAATTCTACGTGGCATTGATTCAACAAGGTGCTGAAAGCATTCTTTAGAAATGTTGGCCCATATTGATAGGATAGCATCTTGCAGTTGATGGAGATTTGTGGGATGCACATCCAGGGCACGAAGCTCCCGTTCCACCACATCCCAAAGATGCTCTATTGGGTTGAGATCTGGTGACTGTGGGGGCCATTTTAGTACAGTGAACTCACTGTCATGTTCGAGAAACCAATTTGAAATGATTCAAGCTTTGTGACATGGTGCATTATCCTGCTGGAAGTAGCCATCAGAGGATGGGTACATGGTGGTCATAAAGGGATGGACATGGTCAGAAACAATGCTCAGGTAGGCCGTGGCAATTAAACGATGCCCAATTGGCACTAAGGGGCCTAAAGTGTGCCAAGAAAACATCCCCCACACCATTACAGCACCAACACCAGCCTGCACAGTGGTAACAAGGCATGATGGATCCATGTTCTCATTCTGTTTATGCCACATTCTGACTCTACCATCTGAATGTCTCAACAGAAATCGAGACTCATCAGACCAGGCAACATTTTTCCAGTCTTCAACTGTCCAATTTTGGTGACCTCTTGCTAATTGTAGCCTCTTTTCCTATTTGTAGTGGAGATGAGTGGTACCTGGTGGGGTCTTCTGCTGTTGTAGCCCATCCGCCTCAAGTTTGTGTGTGTTGTGGTTTCACAAATGCTTTGCTGCATACCTCGGTTGTAACGAGTGGTTATTTCAGTCAAAGTTGCTCTTCTATCAGCTTGAATCAGTCGGCCCATTCTCCTCTGACCTCTAGCATCAACAAGGCATTTTCGCCCACAGGACTGCCGCATACTGGATGTTTTTCTCTTTTCACACCATTCTTTGTAAACCCTAGAAATGGTTGTGCGTGAAAATCCCAGTAACTGAGCAGATTGTGAAATACTCAGACCGGCCCGTCTGGCACCAACAACCATGCCACGCTCAAAATTGCTTAAATCACCTTTCTTTCCCATTCTGACATTCAGTTTGGAGTTCAGGAGATTGTCTTGACCAGGACCACACCCCTAAATGCATTGAAGCAACTGCCAATGTGATTGGTTGATTAGATAATTGCATTAATGAGAAATTGAACAGGTGTTCCTAATAATCCTTTAGGTGAGTGTATATACCTGTGATTGGATGTTGTGTTCACATGCTAAACATATATGCCTGTGATTGGACATTGTGTTCACATGCTAAACATATATGTCTCTGATTGGCCGTTGTGTTCACGTTCAACATATATGCCTGTGATTGGACATTGTGTTCACATGCTAAACATATATGTCTCTGATTGCCCGTTGTGTTTACATGTTCAACATATATGTCTCTGATTGGCTGTTGTGTTCACATGTTCAACATATATGCCTGTGATTGGACATTGTGTTCACATGCTAAACATATATGTCTCTGATTGGCCGTTGTGTTTACATGTTCAACATATATGTCTCTGATTGGCCGTTGTGTTCACATGTTCAACATATATGTCTCTGATTGGCCGTTGTGTTTACATATTCAACATATATGTCTCTGATTGGCCGTTATGTTCACGTTCAACATATATGCCTGTGATTGGACATTGTGTTCACATGCTAAACATATATGTCTCTGATTGGCCGTTGTGTTTACATGTTCAACATATATGTCTCTGATTGGCCGTTGTGTTCACATGTTCAACATATATGCCTGTGATTGGTCATTGTGTTCACGCGCTCAAGATATATGCCTGTGATTAGTCATTGTGTTCACATGCTCAACATATATACCTGTGATTGGCTTAAATATGAGCGTTTGAAAGCAGCGTCATTCAGCGAATCCCTAATATATCCTATGATAGACGCTGCTTTCAAACACTCCCGTGTGTATTGATACCAGCATACAATATGAACCATCATTGAACTACCTTAAGATGGACTATGATGCTATTTTCTTCTCGAAACTTTGTTGCATTATTTTCCTGTTATCACTATAAAGCTGCTTTGAAACAATCTGTGTTGTAATAAAGCGCTATATAAATAAAGATGACTTGACTATCTGTGTAAGCGCTCGATGAATTAGCGTCAAAGCCAACATGTTTTTGAAGCGTGGATCACTGTAGCCAATCGCAGTCATTTATGTTGAGTGTGTAAAAACCCAGTGGCCAATCAGAGTTTTTAAAGAATCCGCTCAAAATTCTAGCGGAAAATTCTGGTATCGGCACATTTTTTAAATTGTGGGACTGTCACTAGAGGTTGTGGTCTAGCATTCTTGTTAGCGCGTAACATAATAACATTTGGTGCCGTGACCCGGTTGGGAAGGAGGTTTAGGCTGCGTTCCAGTCCACTTTTAGACACGCACTTGCAAACTTCCCTAAGCACTTCCCCTCAGAGGAATCCTGCGGCCATTTTGAAGTGCGTTAAGTGGACGAGGAAAGTTTATATGGACAGTCTACTTTATATGTACACTTCAGGCAGATCCATATACTCCAATGCAACACGATTGTGACGTCAACGCATATTACGTTTAATTTACCCCACCACAAACAACTCTGATATATTAATTATTTTGAAAAAAAATGTAAACAACTTAAACACACCTATATATACATATATAATGCTGCATTAAACAATTTTGTAAGGTAAAAAAATAAATGTGTAAACCTCATTCCCTTGGCCTTAGGAGGCACACTAGAGGCTAGCATCCTTGTTAGCATTTAAGGTTGGCCCAACCAATGCGCATGTACAGTCCTGTACTAAGTGCATGTTTAAGGACACTGACTGTTTCTTTAACGGCAGCTGCAGTGTCACGATGAATTTCCCAAATAGTCGATTGGCTCTTTATTTAGAGGGCCGGAATCAGTTCTCAAAGGAGATTTTGAGATGCAACCAATTCAGAACATTTACATCCAATAGAGTTGTGATGTCCCGTAAAACAGTTGTGACACTTACAGTTTAGAGAAAGTAAAGATCATTTCAAAGAAATTAGCTCAAATTCTGAGAATCTTTTTTATGCAAGCATCATTTAAAATATGTCAAGATATTGCAGTAGTTGTTGTTCTAATGACATTCTTTTTTTGGAGGCTTTTAAAATAAATAATTCAACGACTTGTGTTTCTCCTTTTCTGCTGCTTTTGACATCACAGCTCAGGACAGTCACATGAACGAGATAGCAGAACGAGAAGTTGGACAGTTGTATCAGTGTGTGTATAATCTGCACACATCAGCATGGGGAAACATGATCAGTTTTTCACTACCATAGGGTTTCCCACCTCAGGTTAACAGAAATGTAAAGACAAACCTAAAATCAAAAGAACTAAAATAAAAGGTTTGAACATTGCTTGATATCTCAAGAGTGTCGATCTCAGGGCTTCAGTTCACAGAAGAGTTTGGATGTGACTCAAGTGTGATTTTATTTTTTATTTTTTTTCTTGCAGATCTGTGTGATCGCCTGTGAGTATGTGATCGCCTGTGAGTGTGTGATCGGCTGTAAGTGTGTGATCGCCTGTGAGTGTGTGATCGCCTGTGAGTATGTGATCGCCTGTGAGTGTGTGATCGGCTGTGAGTGTGTGATCGCCTGTGAGTGTGTGATGACCTGTGAGTGTGTGTGAGTGTGTGATCGGCTGTGAGTGTGTGATCGGCTGTGAGTGTGTGATCACCTGTGAGTGTGTGATCGCCCGTGAGTGTGTGACCGACTGTGAGTGTGTGACCGACTGTAAGTGTGTGATCAGCTGTAAGTGTGTGATCGCCTGTGAATGTGTGATCGGCTGTAAGTGTGTGATCGCCTGTGAGTGTGTGATGACCTGTGAGTGTGTGTGAGTGTGTGATCGGCTGTGAGTGTGTGATCGGCTGTGAGTGTGTGATCACCTGTGAGTGTGTGATCGCCCGTGAGTGTGTGACCGACTGTGAGTGTGTGACCGACTGTAAGTGTGTGATCAGCTGTAAGTGTGTGATCGCCTGTGAATGTGTGATCGCCTGTGAGTGTGTGATCGCCTTTGAGTGTGTGATCGCCTGTGAGTGTGTGATCGCCTGTGAGTGTGTGATCGGCTGTAAGTGTGTGATCGCCTGTGAGTGTGTGATCGCCTGTGAGTGTGTGATCGCCTGTGAGTGTGTGATCGGCTGTGAGTGTGTGATCGCCTGTGAGTGTGTGATCGGCTGTCAGTGTCTGATCGCCTGTGAGTGTGTGATCGCCTGTGAGTGTGTGATCGCCTGTGAGTGTGTGATCGGCTGTGAGTGTGTGATCGCCTGTGAGTGTGTGATCGGCTGTGAGTGTGTGATCGGCTGTAAGTGTGTGATCGCCTGTGAATGTGTGATCGCCTGTGAGTGTGTGATCGCCTGTGAGTGTGTTCATTGCCTGTGAGTGTGTGATCGGCTGTGAGTGTGTGATCGCCTGTGAGTGTGTGATCGGCTGTGAGTGTGTGATCGGCTGTAAGTGTGTGATCGCCTGTGAATGTGTGATCGCCTGTGAGTGTGTGATCGCCTGTGAGTGTGTGATCGCCTGTGAGTGTGTGATCGGCTGTGAGTGTGTGATCGCCTGTGAGTGTGTGATCGGCTGTGAGTGTGTGATCGCCTGTGAGTGTGTGATCGCCTGTGAGTGTGTGATCGGCTGTGAGTGTGTGATCGCCTGTGAGTGTGTTCATCGGCTGTGAGTGTGTGATCGCCTGTGAGTTTGTGATCGCCTGTGAGTGTGTGATCGCCTGTGAGTGTGTGATCGCCTGTGAGTGTGTGATCGCCTGTGAGTGTGTGATCGCCTGTGAGTGTGTGATCGGCTGTGAGTGTGTGATCGCCTGTGAGTGTGTGACCGACTGTGACTGTGTGACCGACTGTAAGTGTGTGATCGCGTGTGATCGGCTGTGAGTGTGTCATCGGCTGTGAGTGTGTGATCGCCTGTGAGTGTGTGATCGCCTGTGAGTGTGTGATCGGCTGTGAGTGTGTGATCGCCTGTGAGTGTGTGATCGCCTGTGAGTGTGTGATCGCCTGTGAGTGTGTGATCGCCTGTGAGTGTGTGATCGGCTGTGAGTGTGTGATCGCCTGTGAGTGTGTGATCGGCTGTGAGTGTGTGATCGCCTGTGAGTGTGTGATCGCCTGTGAGTGTGTGATAGCCTGTGAGTGTGTGATCGGCTGTGAGTGTGTGATCGCCTGTGAGTGTGTTCATCGGCTGTGAGTGTGTGATCGCCTGTGAGTGTGTGATCGCCTGTGAGTGTGTGATCGCCTGTGAGTGTGTGATCGCCTGTGAGTGTGTGATCGCCTGTGAGTGTGTGATCGCCTGTGAGTGTGTTCATCGGCTGTGAGTGTGTGATCGGCTGTAAGTGTGTGATCGCCTGTGAGTGTGTGATCGCCTGTGAGTGTGTGATCGCCTGTGAGTGTGTGATCGGCTGTAAGTGTCTGATCGCCTGTGAATGTGTGATCGCCTGTGAGTGTGTGATCGCCTGTGAGTGTGTTCATCGCCTGTGAGTGTGTGATCGGCTGTAAGTGTGTGATCGGCTGTAAGTGTGTGATCGCCTGTGAATGTGTGATCGCCTGTGAGTGTGTGATCGCCTGTGAGTGTGTTCATTGCCTGTGAGTGTGTGATCGGCTGTGAGTGTGTGATCGCCTGTGAGTGTGTGATCGCCTGTGAGTGTTCATCGGCTGTGAGTGTGTGATCGCCTGTAAGTGTGTGATCGCCTGTGAGTGTGTGATCGCCTGTGAATGTGTGATCGCCTGTGAGTGTGTGATCGCCTGTGAGTGTGTTCATCGGCTATGAGTGTGTGTGAGTGTGTGATCGGCTGTGAGTGTGTGATCGGCTGTGAGTGTGTGATCGGCTGTAAGTGTGTGATCGCCTGTGAGTGTGTGATCGCCTGTGAGTGTGTTTATCGGCTGTGAGTGTGTTCATTGGCTGTGAGTGTGTGATCGGCTGTGTGTGTGTTCATCGGCTGTGAGTGTGTGATCGCCTGTGAGTGTGTGATCGGCTGTGAGTGTGTGATCGCCTGTGAGTGTGTGTGTGAGTGTGTGATCGGCTGTGAGTGTGTGATCGGCTGTGAGTGTGTGATCGGCTGTGAGTGTGTGATCGCCTGTGAGTGTGTGATGACCTGTGAGTGTGTGTGAGTGTGTGATCGGCTGTGAGTGTGTGATCGGCTGTGAGTGTGTGATCGGCTGTGAGTGTGTGATCACCTGTGAGTGTGTGATCGCCTGTGAGTGTGTGATCGGCTGTGTGTGTGTTCATCGGCTGTGAGTGTGTGATCGCCTGTGAGTGTGTGATCGGCTGTGAGTGTGTGATCGCCTGTGAGTGTGTGTGTGAGTGTGTGATCGGCTGTGAGTGTGTGATCGGCTGTGAGTGTGTGATCGGCTGTGAGTGTGTGATCGCCTGTGAGTGTGTGATGACCTGTGAGTGTGTGTGAGTGTGTGATCGGCTGTGAGTGTGTGATCGGCTGTGAGTGTGTGATCGGCTGTGAGTGTGTGATCACCTGTGAGTGTGTGATCGCCTGTGAGTGTGTGATCGCCTGTGAGTGTGTGATGACCTGTGAGTGTGTGTGAGTGTGTGATCGGCTGTGAGTGTGTGATCGGCTGTGAGTGTGTGATCACCTGTGAGTGTGTGATCGCCTGTGAGTGTGTGATCGCCTGTGAGTGTGTGATCGGCTGTGAGTGTGTGATCGGCTGAAAGTGTGTGATCGCCTGTGGGTGTGTGATCGGCTGTGAGTGTGTTCATCGGCTTGAGTGTTTGATCGCCTGTGAGTGTGTTCATTGTCTGAGTGAATGCACTGACCCATGACGAACACATCAACCGATACACCACTAATAGAGAGACTGCACACAGTCTGTCGGAAATCTGTTCTGTTCTGTTCTGTCTTGAGAGTTTGATTTAATGAGGTAGGAAGTGGAGAGAGATGGAGACCGAGAGAGAGAGCGAGATGGAGAGAGAGAGAGAGAGAGACAGAGAGATGGAGAGAGAGAGAGAGAGAGAGATGGAGAGAGAGTGTGTGTGAGAGAGAGAGAGAGAGAGAGAGAGAGAGAGAGAGAGAGATGGAGAGAGAGACAGAGAGAGAGAGAGAGAGACAGAGAGATGGAGAGAGAGAGAGAGAGATGGAGAGAGAGACAGAGAGAGAGAGAGAGAGAGAGAGAGAGAGAGAGTGTGAGAGAGAGAGAGATGGAGAACGAGAGTGAGAGTGAGAGACGGGGGCGGCGAGCGCTCTCTTCTGATTCAGCACTTTTCTTTTTCTGGCTTATTGGTGGAAGTTTCCAGAACAGAAATGTCTTCATACGCAATCGACTCGACCGAGATCATTCTCTCTTCTCGTTTCTGTTACTCAGAGAGAAAGAGCAGACAGAGAGATAAAGGGCATGAGAAAGATAGACAAACATCAGGCTGTTCCTCTAAAGACCAGAACAAGAGAGACCAAAATGAGACAATATAGCTGTGGAATAATATAAACCTTTATAATAAAGCTTTTATAACATAGAGTGTTTCAAAAGCAGCTTTACAGAGATAACAGGAAAATAATGCAACAAAGTTTGTTTCCAGAAGAAAATAGCGTCACAGTCCAGCTTAAGCAAGTTCAGTGATGGTTCATTTTTGTTGTAAAACAAAACAAAAAAATACTAATTTATATATATATATATATATATATATATATATATATATACAGCCGCTCTGGAGAAAAGCGTGATGTCATCGTCCAGCTCAGTTCAGTTCTCATATAATCGTGTCAATGCAGGAGATCAATAATATTGTTGAATATTAAATTGAATGTCCCCAACTCCAAACTCCAGCCAGCCAAAACCATGATCAAGGGAAAACCAGTGGGATTAATGGGTTTATAAGAATCCAGTTTAAACATCTGATGTGTGAATGGGAATATTGATCCATGAACACGAACCGTTTATTTCAATGACACTACATGTTTATGAGGATTATTGGAGTGTGTTTTGTCAGATGCTTTACTATAAGTGTACCTTTCTTAGAACACAGTCAATGCTGTGAGATTTCCATCGATGTGAAGATAATGATAAGCACATCCAGAGACACGGTTTCACTTCTCCACATCCATCAACAGGGGGCAGAAGTGACCCGTGAACCACTGCAGATCTGCTCATATCCTCATGATCTGGTATATTCAGTGGGATATCAGGAATACTGTTGGTCTATAGGCTGTTTTCCTTAAGCAGGAGTACGTCTGTGCCAGAACTGTGGCTCGCTCATCTTGTGTTGGTCTCCACTACTCGGCATCTATAACCGTCAATATCTACGTTACCATGTCCAGTAGTGGGTAACACTTTATTTTACAGCATGATAAGTGTATTTACCATAGTAATAACAGTAAATGATGCATAATTACATTCAACTAACCCTCAACCAAACCCTAATCCTACAGTACATGTAGTTAATTAATATTACTCAGTACTTAAAAATATAATTATACTGTAACAATGACACCTTAAAATAAAGTGTAACCCAGTAAGCAATTGCTTCCACTATGATGTTTATATCAGCAAAACTCGGCATGAAACGTTAGTTGCACTCTTCTTTTCTCCTCTATTGTTCTGTATATCTGAGTGATACGCTTCTGGGACAAGAATAAATGTGGGCGGGGCTTAATTGTGTCTGTGAGGATTTGATTGGATGGTTGTGGTTTGCTATTGGCTGATCTCATGTGATTGACAGGTTATAGCCCCGCCCACGTCATCAGAGAAGAGAAGAGCTTATTCTGATTCAAGATTATTAACACAATATTGATGTGCTCCTTTAAATCAGTTCGAATAAATACTGCAATATTACATATAATTTTTTTTTTTTTTAAACAAGAATTGTCCAATTTGATTTCATGGTGACTTTAACCTGCAGCACAAAAGTCCAATTGAAATGCAACTTGTTGCTGCTGTTCTGGACCATCCGTAAACACGTGATATCCGTGTTATGTAACGGGACAGCAATAACACACATTGAGCAGAGTGCATGAAGTGGCATTAAAGCATTTAAAATACTCCATGTGTTTTATTGTAGTTATGGGTTCTCCGATTACGAGCATAATCACATTTACAATCTCAGTGTTCGGCATGGATACAAACACTCCCGATAATATTGTGCCATGAGTAAAAATAATTAACGCTTAATGTATGCTTAATATGAAATAGAGTCATGTATTTGCTATAGCAATACAAACAAATAAATAACTAAAATAATAAATGACTAGTTATAAATAATATATTGTTTATGTCTAGTCATTTATTATTTTAGTTATTTATCTAGTTATAGACATAAACAAGTTATTTATGTCTATTGTTTATGTATTTTTGTCTAGTTATGAAAGAAAAGGGCATAATAAAAAAAGAGCCATATACTATACAAACGTAATTTCCCAGAGAACTTTATTTTAAAAAAGAAATTAGAAACCATGGAGTAAATTCAAATTTCTTTTAAGTATTTAGATGTCAGTCATAGACTTAAGTTCTTAGAATAAATTAATTTCTGAGTTACTTGATTTCAAACATGTTCTTTCAAAATGAAACATTAAGTTAAGCCAAAATAATAATCATTTCAAGTCAGTTTAACATGATGCAATAGTGTTTGAAAATGAAACATGACACAATGGTGTTAAATCAAAATGAATTGTTTAAACAAAGTCAACAGCATAAAAAGAAAAACATTTTTGAGTGTATACATGAGTAATTGCATTTTAAGTGTGCATGTAAACCAGCCGTTGCGTCACACATGCTAATAATATTGAAATGGCATGAAGTCCTGCAGAAAGTGTTGAGTGTGATGGGAATCGACTTGGCAAGCCTCTCAGAACAGGAAGACTTCCCGTCGTGGTTAGAGTCGAGTCCGACGCTTTCACAATCTCTTTAGTCACTCGCTGTCCTTTTCCTGCGCTGTAATTACTTCCAGAGAAACAGGAGAACGGCCACTGAGAGTCAAGCGAATGCGAGAAATCACGGAGAATACACTCTTATTGCAGCATATATACAGATGTTATCTGATTTATAATGCACTTTCTGTCAGATAATGGCGTTAGTTCCTGCACAGTCATGGATGAGTGGAAGATCAGTGAATGGAGGTGAAGCCGAGATTTCTGCTGATTGTTGATTTCTTGAACGCCGCTCGAGTTTTTGTCAGTGCTGAGTTTGCATAAAAACACGCTTGGAGTTTTCCATTGGTTTTAATCCAAGTAAAAATCTAAACGTTAAGCTACAGACGAAATACGCCGGGCTTCAACGTCACCATCATCAAGCTTCAACGACGCATTCAGTCTTTATTTTAAAACAAGTTTGAGTTTAGAAGAGTTTGCAAGAGCATGATTATGAACACAGCGAGGCTGTGAACTCGACTAGTGAGAACATGACGATGTCAATCTCTGTCGACCCATTTAGACACTTGTTAGCAAACGCCTTTTCCAAGACACGTAAAAGCTTTTAAAAACACATGGGTTTTTTCTGACGACGTCCGAAAAAATTGAGAATATCTCGACCTTGTGTTCACCACAGACCTTATTTCAGACATTTAACCAAAACCACATAAAAAAAAAAACAAAAAAAACACTGACTTTGAGACGATGGCCTAGAAAAATACATGCACCTAAATATTAATACACCTGCAGCACTATAAGCTTTGTGAACACTGTTTCAGCTTATCGGAAACAGCATTTATGGGAAAGTTTGTATCCGATTTTGTTGCTGGTTTGAAATATGTTATTTGTAATGCGAGTTTGCCAATTAGTTTTTGAGATTTCAGGATTTCAGGTCTTGAAGTGTAAATTGGTTGTCTGTAGACGTCGCAAATATGGCCGCCGATCGAACTGACTTCCTATGAACGGGACTTTGCTTACAGGTGTTGACAGTCTCAACTAATCACAAACTTACGGCAAAAGTGATGACCAATCAGCTTTCAAACAGACAATATATGAAGATGCACATCATGAACATGCAAAAAGCTCCAAAAGTTAATTTACCTCTGAATCCCTTCCCTTAAAACTAAACTGACGAGAAATGGCATAATTACTCACTCTACTTCCACAATGTGGCATTTTTTTCAAGTGAAACAGGAAAATCAAGAGGGATCAATGATGTCAGACACAAATGAAATACGTTTCAGAGGTGGAACAAGACTTTTTTTGGAATAACATGTATGAATCGTTCACTATGAGGCCATCCTGAGAAAGTCTTCATTTGACTCATGTTGAGATGTTCATGTCTTCGGTAGAGTTTCTCCTGCAGATTCAGTTTCATGAATTCTCACACTTGCTCGGTTCCAGTCAGACGCTGTGAAGTGAATCTCGCACTTACTCATGTTGTTTCCGGATGCTCTGCACACCATGCCCAAGGTTTCAGACATCCGTTCGAGAGATGCAAAAGCATTCATTTCTCTGCGAGATCTTAGTCAAGTTTGTCTGTCAAACTTTAGCTCTTTGTGCATGTCCTTCTGAATCGTTGCTGTTTTGTCTTCTACAGTAAAAAGATTTTGAAGTATATTCGGTTTCAAGCGCCTGGTTTGTTTGTTTGTTTCTTTGTTGAGGGTTGTGCCGGATTTGTCAGTGTGCGGTGAGCACTGAAACTCTCTTGAGCGTCTCTGACAGTAAGTGACGTGGGCGAGAGATGGCCTGGATCTGGCAGAACTTTCCTCCCACAGGGTCTGATGAAGACCTCACCAGAGGAAAGAAAGACACACACTTTATCATCTCAGCTGGTTCTCCCAGTCCGGAATACACTTTTAAACGGAGATTTAAGTGCTCATTCACACTCTTAAATCAAAGGTTGCAAGAGGAGCGTTTGCCATAGAAGAACCATTGGTTCCCCAAAGAACCTTTTTTGATCAGAAAAACTTTTAAGAAATATTTTGGACTATATTGGAAATGCAGAAAATCGTTTGCTATAGAATCACTTAAAAACTCTCCAGTGATGATTATGTCAAAATATAACCAACACCATCGATATCACCTTTTTTTTCAGCATCTGGCAGTTATAACTTAGATACAAATGCCAAACAAAATCTAATGTTAACAGTTTAAGGGTCACGAGCCCAACTAAAGCAAACACTGATCACCATAATGGTGGCTTTAAAAAATCAATTTTCAAAACACCACTTTAGTTGGCTGAACTTATTGGATGTAGTTTAGAAAACTTAACTTTAGTTGGCCGAACCCAACAAGCTATGTTTAGTCAAAAGAAAATATTTAATTGACACAACATTCTATTTCAAGTTCAGTCTACATGTAGGGGTAGTCAGCACAAAACAAAAATTTGGTTTCCGCAACTTAAATTGGGCCAACTAAAAATGTTAGGTGCAACGGGTCCCTAGAAATGTTTATGTTGGAGAGGCATTTTATTTTTTTACAGTGCAGTGAGCAGTTCTTCAGTTTAGTTTATTTCTGAAGCACATTTAACTACAGCAACAAGGCTGACCAAAGTGCTGTACAATATAAAATGAAACACTATTATATAACAGGAAACAGAAAAGAACAAAACAAGAAATTGCTATGTATTAAAAGCCAACGGAAAGAGATATGGGTTTCACTTTATTTTGATGGTCCCTTTAACACATTCTGTCGTCTGTAAGTAACATTGCACATACATGTCTACTAACTCTCATTAGAGTATTAGTAGAGTATTACTAGATTGGTAGGGTTAGAATAAGTTGACATATACTTTAGTTGCTAAGTTACTTATAGTCAGTAGAGTGTATGTTGGAGGACCATCACAATAAAGAGTTTGCAGATATGAAGCAGATATACCACTAATACTCTAATGAGAGTTAGTTGACATGTAGTTGCAAAGTTACTTATAGTCAACAGGATGTTCAAAAGGGACCATCAAAATAAAGTGTTACAGAGATATGTTTATGGCTAGATTTGAATGCAGATAATATAGTTTCATAAAGCAAGTTCGTTTGTAGTAAGTTTCGATCTTCAGACCTTAGGCTTCGTGAGGGATTATAGTGTAGTAAATTAGACAGACAGCTCGGCGTTTGATTATGTAGAGATAATAAACAAGTAATAGGATTTTAAACTCAATTCTATAATTAACTGGCAGCCGATGTAAATCTTTCAGAAGGGGAGTGATTTCTCGGATAGAAGCGGCTTCATTTTAGCAAGCAATTTTCTTAAAAGAACCATTTTTTTTCTTAGTGTGAAGAACATTTTAATAATCTTGTTTTTTTGGAAATGTTTCATGGATGTTCAAGGTTCTTATGGAACCATTAATGCCATAAAATAACCTTTATTTTTAAGAGTGCTTTGTAACATACAGTGCCGAGGTTTTTTTGTTGTTGTTGCACATAATCCCAAATGTCAGAAATCTCCTCACATCCATTTTATTATTGCTTGCATTTATCTAATTGTATAACTCCTACTGGCTACCAACTAAAGACAAAAAAAGAAGACCAATCAGCTTTCAAACAGTCAGCATATGAAGAGTCACATCATGGACATGCAAAAAGCTCATGCAGTTTCTCTGAATCTCTTCCAGTAGCATTGCACTGCCTTCCACTCTCTCTCGTAAGGGAGGATTTATTTCATTACTCATATTGGCTCATTTTAATGTTTTATTTTAGCAGAAACATCTGAGATGCAGCTTAAACAGGAAATATTCTCAGAATATGTGACGAGGTTTTGCCACAGTTATAAGTTATGAACAAACGTTCTTCCAGTAACAATAGAAGGTTTGTTCATATCTGCTCTTTAATGCTCTCAAAACGTTAGCACAAAAAAATTATATATACGTCATTCGTGGAGCATTTTTTTCTTTTTCTGAAATGTTTGCAAAATGATAAAAACTGAATGTTTCCTTAATGTTCACATTACCGAAATTTAACGTTTTGAATGTTCTGAGAACATTCAGAAATAACATTTTCATTTTATGGGAACGTTAGCAAAACCTTCTAAGAACCTATTTTTGTTAGCTTGGTACATGATGCTAATGCTATATTAGTTCAAACACCCCACAGTTATGTAAAATTAACATTTAGTTTTATTAAATATAGTATACAAAATAAAGCATTTCACACATTGTCATCATCATTACATTCATCTCTAGAGTTCCTGAGTTTGTTAGCATTCAGACACGGCTCTGCTTCACAACAAACGCACAACACAAGTGTGTGTGTGTG
Organism: Siphateles boraxobius; assembly: GCF_051911475.1. Taxonomy (NCBI): domain Eukaryota; kingdom Metazoa; phylum Chordata; class Actinopteri; order Cypriniformes; family Leuciscidae; genus Siphateles; species Siphateles boraxobius. Next base: position 1,657,171 of record NW_027508713.1, on the reverse strand, counting down.
TGTGTGTGTGTGTGAAGAGATGCTCACATACATTCACACATTCAGCTTTTTGAGTTCTTTAACGCACAGTGGTTATACAGACTTAACCAAGGCACTTAGTACACTAGTTAAGTGTTGATGTGTAGGTCAAAGTTCATGTTATCTCTGCGATGTACCTAAACATCGCGAGGCTAATACAGTACAGTCAAATCACCTTCATCAGGTCTGACGCTGCGCACACGTAGTGTTTTACACACATTATGTACAGTATAAAAAATATATATAAATATAACAAGTCTTTAAAATTTTAAACACATATAAATATATTTAAATTATAAATAGTGCTTTAGGAGCATTGCCTGTCCGTTGAGGCCCAAGACCGAGTCTCCAAATGTCTTTGCATATTATGGGCTTTTGTTGTAGAGGAAAACCTGCCAAATTTGGCAGAATGCATAAGAATATTGATGCTAAGATGCTAAAGTGCCCGTCTTTTTGATAGCTGAAGGCATCGCCAAATAAGCCAAGATAGTTTGCGGACATTAGTGGAGTCAAAACGGAGCGAGTATGAAAACAGTCCTGAGTGCATCGAATACGGTCTGAAATCAGTTGGGTCACGTATGATTTACTGCTTGTACTCCGTCCACGAGGAACATCCCAAATCCAGAGTTGTTGACCTGCAGCCTCCAGTCGCCTAGTGAGCCCTGGATCTCGGATTTAGCCATCAGCCGTTTCCCGTTTTCCGTGAAAGTGACGACATGCCAACAGGTCTGGCTGATCGGATCAGTCCCGCTCTCTTCCGGTAGCGAGACGGTACAGGAGAGCACCTTGCTGTTCAGGTGGTTGTAAAAGCTGACGGTGAATTGGCCAGGCGAACAGATTCCATTGCAGGAGAGACTGAGTTGGACGTACAGAAAGTAGCTTCCACTATTCTTCACATCCAGTGCTTTCTGACTTTTGTCGTAGCTGTAGAGAGAGCCGATGGTGTGAGCCTTTCCATAAGCGATACCTTCCCACGCCATGTTTTCACTTGTCAGTTCACCTGCAGGGCAAAGACAAAGAGACTTTTACAATACAATACAGTTTATTCATGCAGCACATTTAAAAACAACCAAAGTTAACCAAAGTGCTGTACAAGAAAAACACACACACAAAAAACAAGAATTTCAAACAATAAAACTCAAGCTGTAAAGTACGTGGAACGCATGAAAGTAAAATCATTAAAACAGCAAGTGAAGATTAAATATTAAATGAAGAAAATAAATGCTTTTAAAACAAAATAAAATTCCTTTTGTTTAGTAGTCTATCCATACTGGGTTTGAGTCTACACTTTTGTGCATTATTTGAGAACAGTGTCTGAAATATACAATGGTAAGAACTTACTTTTAATGGGTCTCAGGAATGCAAAATTCTGCATCTAAAAAGAAAGAAGACAGAAAAAAACACACATTAGAAACATGTTCAACAACTTTGGCAGACCTGCAGAGACGAGAAGAAATCATGTGCTGAATCATCACCCACTGGAGTCAGTAAATCTCCCGGACACGTGTCTAGAGCTGGCCAGTCGCTCGGTTAATCTAGGGCACTGCTGAGGGATGCTAGCTGTAACTTTCCTGAAGCTCTTCTTCTTCCCATATATCAATCCGGTCATGTAAAATACAGACTGGCTGTAAAGGGATCTTGAGATGCTACACGATTCTCTTTTAGACTAAAATGTTGCTCTTAAATGTTGTATCAGGTTCTTCAGATCAGTGTCCTGGTTTATTTAAACCATCTTTTAACTTCTTACTTCAACCATCCACCACTTTCTAAAGAATTACGCTAATTTATTTACAGAAAACTTCCATTCGACTGCTGCACAATTAGTTCTGTTTAAGTTAATAACTAATGATCTTTGCAACAGAAGTGAATCAAAACTAACTTTAGCTGGACAATAACTTTATTCTAGATCTGCTGTAAAGCCAAAACAATCTATGTTACTTTAATTTCCTATTACCACTGTAAAGCTGCTTTGAAACAGTCCATATTGTTAAAAGCGCTATAAAAATGAACGTGACTTGACTAGTATAATCAGATGGGCCAATGTACTTTGAATAACACATGCATTGGGTCCAAACAAACATGCTTATTGGTACATATTCAACAAACATAATAACATACCATGACATAATAAATAAGAGTATAAGGTAACACTTTACCACAAGGTTCATTAGTTAACTACCTAAGTGAACAATACTTCTTCAGCATTTATTAATTTTTAAACATTTACTAATATGTCATTTAAATCAAAGGTAGAATTTGTTAACATTAGTTAATGCACACTGAACTAACATGAACAATCAATGAGCAGCTGTATTTTTACGAACTAACATTAACAAAGGTTAATAAATACTGTGACAAATGTTTTGCTCATGGTTAGTTCATGTTAGTTAATACATTAATGATCTTTATTGCAAAGTGTTATCGAATCTACATCAAATAATATAGGGCTAATGGTAAAACATGCTTGTAATGTTATTATTATTATTATTATTACTGTAAGGTAAAACCTTAAAAACATGCTCGACAAACATTTAAAGTCATTTTTGTAAGGTGCAACCTCACCTTATATGCGTTTCCGGTGTCGGCGAAATTGGCGATCCGCGAGCCCGTCGAAGCCTCAGATTCGGACTCTCGTGGTTTTCTCCCGTTTATCTCGTTCTCGATGTGTTTGGCGAACCAGAGCGCGCCCGCGAGCGCGACGGCGAACATGACGAAGAGCGCGATCACGGACACGATGAGGAAGGTGTCCAGACACCGGCCCCGGGACCGGGACTGGCTCTCGACATCTGTGGACGCGGTCATCTCTAGAAACTAGCGGTGTGAGAACACTATAATCCACAGCAGATGCAACTGAACTGATGTAGTATAGTACATCATAACATGAGCTTTAAATACTCGAGTGCTGGAGGAGGAACCAACGAGTTTCCCTCCACCCACAGACAGAGAGAGAGAGAGACAGAGAGAGAGAGAGAGACTCGAGAAAACCCGACCAACTTTCCGCTCCTTTCGCTCTTGCGCAAGCAGGTGGAAAGCGGGAGGAATATGAAGTGTGAATTTCTGTGACTGGCTCCATATTCCGCTAGCTTATTTCATGGAATATCATCCTACATGAATCCCTTCATTAGCATCTCACACTATATCACACTCTTTGTGTAAATGTTTTAGGCTAGTATTTATGCTGTTGTTTCCACTTGCACCGCGACCCCGACTGACCCATTCAGACATTGTGCTGCTTGGAATCAGTCATCAATTTGTACTATTTTTCAAATAGCCTAAAAATAAATTAAAGATATTCACTCATAAAGTCAAAATTAACAATTCTTCTTTTTAATGGAATAGTGCAGTTTTTGTTAAATCATGTATCCATCCGTGCACATATTATTTGCCGCCCTACATTTGTTCTGGTTCGAGAAGCCGTTTCACGGATATATGTCACAATAGGGAAGAAAATGGCAAAAAATAAATCAAGTAGGCTAAATGTAATACGTTCAATTTGAAACGGGGAAATATGGCAACCATGTGAGTAGTTTGCATCATTGGAAATTACTTTTGGTCGTTTAACATACATAAAGCTGCTTAGATCTTACCTCAGACTCTCTTCACTGTTGCAATAGTCCAGGGCTGCCAACGTTTGAGTTTGGCTTGGAGTCACTTTTATGGACAATATAGGGGCTACATAATTTATTTTTTTAATAATGTAAATTTTTCTAATAACTTATTTACATATCATTTATTCTGTAAACATACAGGGAAACCTGTCAGCTGGTATTATTATTATTATTAAATGTTTAAGTTAACAATTCATTCTTATTAATATAGTGCAGTTTTAATAATAATTCTACATTTATAAAATTGTAATGATATAAGAGTAAAAATATAATGTTTAATATAGTGCATACTTGATTTTGCCCGTGAGGAACTGACTGGATGGTTGTGGTTTGCTGTTGGCTGATCTTGTGAGTGACAGGTCACCCCGCCCACGTCATAAGAAAAGAGATGCTGCAAATAGTCGGGGAGGTTATTTTGATTCGAGATTATAAGGAACATGAATTTAACAGAATAATATGTGCACAGATAAATCCTTTACAAAAAATTCTTCAATATCCCATGTCCATTTTGTTGCACTGAAAGTCCCTCTCATCTAGAGTTAAGCCCCGCCTTCTTTGATTTGATTGGCCATCTCAGACGTTGATGGCAGAGCAGCCAATAAATGATGTTGAAAATATGTCCACAATGGCCACATATGAACTAGTTTTTAACCTTGTACGAAGATTCGATGAACGTCTTTATCGGACGTACAGAACACGTCAAAAAAAGACGTCATAAAAACTTTAATTCTGGCTCCTCAGTGGATGTCTTTTCAACGTCCGACTTTTGTGACAAAGAAGTTGAAAAGACGTCTTTTGGACATCATGTTGTTTATGGCGCTTTTCCACTGCATGGTACGGCTCGGTACGGCTCAGTACGGTTCGGCTCAGCGCGGCACGGTTCGGCTCGCTTCGCTTTTCCACTGCGTGGTACGCCTCGGCTCGGCACGGTTCGGCTCGGTTCGCTTTTCCACTGCGTGGTACGCCTCGGCTCGGCGCGGCACGGCTCGGTTCGCTTCAGCTCGGTTGCTTTTCCACTGCAGTTAGTACCGCTTCAAAGTGCGTGGGATTATGACTGATCATTATAGTTCATCCGCTCCTCGGCAACTAACAAGAGGAACGTCTGCGCTTCTCGTCCACTGACCACGATTCAGCCCTTTCTTTTTTGGAAGTTTTTTTTCTTCAAGCAAGTAGTTTTTAAACATTGGAGGCTGTTACTGGCTATTTAAATCTAGCGGGTTTGATGTCTCGCAAATACAATGACGCTGGTAGTGATGATTCTGTCTGTCCGACCAATCAGTGATCTACAGTGCTTCCACGTCACATTTTAGTATCGGTACGGTACGCTTGGAACCTCAACAGAGGTGGTACCATTTAAAGCGAGCCGTACCGTAATGTACCATGCAGTGGAAAAGCGCCACAAGTGAGCCGTGCCGAGTCGTACCGTACCATGCAGTGGAAAAGCACCAAAGCGTGCCGTACCGAACCGAACCGTACCGTACCATGCAGTGGAAAAGCGCCATTAGTGGGCAGTCTATCTAATGTTGGTCCAACAATAGATTTGAAATATTTTTGTAGTTTTGGCCAGATTACTAGTTTTGAATGAGTGATCTGAAAGGTTTTCAGACCGAAATGAACGGGCGGATCCGTGGCGGATGAGCTGCTTTATCACCAGATACGGATAGTGTCTGCCGCGGATCTAGTCTGGATCCGCAATCCTTATCTGTTCCGGATCCGTTGCGCTGTGCAAGTGGACTCCGTTCCGGACCTTGTGATACCTCAGCGGCAGATCCGTTCCGGAGTCAGTTTGCTATCACTATTCATATATGAATAGTGATTCATTTGTGGAACATGTAGGCCTATTTCTTCAAAAACAAGTATATCTTTTTGAAAAATGGGTGCATTTGAGCAGATAGTGTCCAGGATGCACGTTTTTATCACCACAACATTCCCAAACTTCCATTTGTGAGTTTTTATGTGTGCTGATTTTCTTTTCCCACATAGGCCTACTGAAGTTGCTCAAGTTTATAAACATCAAAGATTCCTTTCACATAGTTTTATAAAAATAGACGTGTGTGCCTGGAAGAGGCGGGGGATGTCACTGTTGATGTCACCTGTGTGCAAACCTGTGCATCTGAGTGTAGAGGAAGTGATGTCATAACCACAGGTGTTGCACCAGCACAGTGAGAGTCACTTTCTCAGATCCTTTGTTTACTTCTTTTTTGGAAGTTTTTTTTCTTCAAGCAAGTAGTTTTTAAACATTGGAGGCTGTTACTGGCTATTTAAATCTAGCGGGTTTGATGTCTCGCAAATACAATGACGCTGGTAGTGATGATTCTGTCTGTCCGACCAATCAGTGATCTACAGTGCTTCCACGTCACATTTTAGTATCGGTACGGTACGCTTGGAACCTCAACAGAGGTGGTACCATTTAAAGCGAGCCGTACCGTAATGTACCATGCAGTGGAAAAGCGCCACAAGTGAGCCGTGCCGAGTCGTACCGTACCATGCAGTGGAAAAGCACCAAAGCGTGCCGTACCGAACCGAACCGTACCGTACCATGCAGTGGAAAAGCGCCATTAGTGGGCAGTCTATCTAATGTTGGTCCAACAATAGATTTGAAATATTTTTGTAGTTTTGGCCAGATTACTAGTTTTGAATGAGTGATCTGAAAGGTTTTCAGACCGAAATGAACGGGCGGATCCGTGGCGGATGAGCTGATTTATCAGCGGATACGGATAGGGTCTGCCGCGGATCTAGTATGGATCCGCAATCCTTATCTGTTCCGGATCCGTTGCGCTGTGCAAGTGGACTCCGTTCCGGACCTTGTGATACCTCAGCGGCAGATCCGTTCCGGAGTCAGTTTGCTATCTGGGTATGAATAGTTATTCATTTGTTGAACATGTAGGCCTATTTCTTCAAAAACAAGTATATCTTTTTGAAAAATGGGTGCATTTGAGCAGATAGTGTCCAGGATGCACGTTTTTATCACCACAACATTCCCAAACTTCCATTTGTGAGTTTTTATGTGAGCTGATTTTCTTTTCCCACATAGGCCTACTGAAGTTGCTCAAGTTTATAAACATCAAAGATTCCTTTCACATAGTTTTATAAAAATAGACGTGTGTGCCTGGAAGAGGCGGGGGATGTCACTGTTGATGTCACCTGTGTGCAAACCTGTGCATCTGAGTGTAGAGGAAGTGATGTCATAACCACAGGTGTTGCACCAGCACAGTGAGAGTCACTTTCTCAGATCCTTTGTTTACTTCCCATATGACATCACTGAACCGTTGCACGATATGCGTTATCTTAACTTCGCATCTCTAAGTGTGTGTTTGCAATCCGAAGCAGTGTGAAAATGTGTGTGTGTGTGTGTGTTTGTGTGTGTGTGTGTGTGTGTGTGCTTCTGTAATCACATGAGGGCTTTACTCTCTTTGATTTCTGCCAGCTTCCCCATTGAAAGTGACTCTGAAGCGCTTCCTGAATGTGAACGGGTCTTTTTTGTTTTATTTTCCAGACCCGTGATCAGATTGTAATTTGGGGAAACGTAAACAAGACACATTTTGGAAATCCCAGCTCTAAAAACAAAACAAGCTTCCATCAGTGACTGTGAATTGTAGTTTACATGCTTCTCTTGGAAGTAGGAAACCCTACACTTACACTGTAAAAAAAAAGAGTATTTTTTGACATAAAACTCTTTGATTACATTTTACAGTATTTCAGTTTTCCAACTTCAAATGCACGTTTAATTCACAGTGTCACTTGGAGTTTCTTTGTAATTGTGAAATGCACCTGCAATTTCTGAGTGAAAATTGTTTCTACATATAATTTTTTTTCAGTGTTTTTGAAAAATATTCAGAAAAGTGTTTCTGATTAATGTCTGTGCTTCCAATTATAGCTTATTTTCAAGCATTACATGAAATTGACTTTCTCGTTCCTGGAACACTAAAGGCCGACAGGTTGTCCTGTATCTCTTCAGATGTGTTTCGGTCAGTCAGGGAAAGTCTGTGTTTCACCTAAAGGTCACACACACACTGCCGAGCACTTACGTCATGTGAACTTTGGGTTTCCATAAAGCTTCGTTCCTAAATGTGGAAGTTACGGTTTCACAAAAACAGACTTGAGTTTGAGTTCCTGTTTATCTGACAGTCATCACAGAGTCTCCAGATTGGGATAACTTTTAATAAATGTAGACAGTGATGAAATGAAATGAAAATTGGTACAATTAAAGATCATGTCCTAAGCACATACTGTTTGAATGGAGATTGAATGGAGATGTTGCAGATTTTGGGCATTTCAGTGGACGAGTTGAGGCAGGTTAGTGGCGTGTGGGTGGAAAATATTCCACACTTACTGCTGCTATTTTTAACTCGATCATCTGACTAACTCAGCATAAGACAAAACTTAATTACTGGCAGATTTATCCTATATATGAAGTCATGTGTCATGCCAGCTAATCAGAGCATGCAAGATGAGGTCTGCTTGTGCTGAAAAGGGAGTGAATCTGTCTGGAAATAACTCCTGGATTGCACAACGGTGTATTTTATGATGAAATCGCTCCCGGCACAACTGAATGGACACTTTTAGGTAACACTTTATATTACGACCCGCAAAAAACTGCTTAAGTAAACCGAAATTACGGTGTACGTTTCTGTAATTATAGTGTACCTCCGTGCAGGTATAAGGGAACAATATGTTAAGTTTTGGGTAATAAAGGGGTACAACCACATTTACAAGCAAATTATTTATAATGTAATTATTTTAAAACAAACAGGTACCTATTCTGTTAATATATTCCAGGCAAAAATTGGATGTCTGTTGTATATAAAAGTTTTTATCACATTTCTGGCTAAATATTCTTGTGCAATGTAGTTAGAGGGTAATTTTGACATCTGTGGGTTTTAAATTAAACATGTATAATTATAAATTATACATTAAACATATATATATATATATATATATATATGGCTGTATGTATGCACAGTATGATAAAAATTGAATTTATTGGTTTTTCTTACTAAACTACTTAACGTTAAGCCAAAAAAAACAGTTTCTGCTATGATTTTATTTTAGAACGTACCATGTAGTACTTAGTACTTACCGTATCACATTGTATTGCAATGACACTTAAATGTCAGGGCAAATATACTGTGAAATTAAAACGTTTTTTTTGTTTTGTTTTCTTAATAAGAGTACCTTTCTCTGTAAGTACTGTGCAAATAGTGTTGTTTCGTATTGTTACATAGTAAGTAGTGTTTGTTACCCGTTTCAACTGTGTATTTACAGGGTAAGTGTAACTCCTGCGGGCTGTAAATTAAAGTGGCGCTTGTTACCCCCTTGTTGTAAAATCAACTGTGGCAGGTAACACTGTAAAATCACTGGCCAACTTATTATGTTTACTCACTTTGCTGGGGAAGTTCTTGTCAAACTAATTTTTCTCAGATTTAGCGCAAATACTGAACATCACGATACATTAAATACAGCGTATTGCAGAATCTGCTCATATCTGGCTTACTTGAACACACTATAAATAATGACGTGCTTGTTCATTTGCATTGAAGCAATAGCGAAGATTAAAAAGCATTTGGTTAACAGAAAAGACATTGTTATTTTCCAACATCTTGACCATTTTGATGTTCATGTAAGACTAGAAAACTAGTTAAGGAACGAAATTAACATATTGAACTCCCCCTCATGCACTCTCGAGACGAAGGCCTCACCTCCCTCATCCTAATCTACATTTCTCCCCCTCATTCTTCAGAGATTACCCAAACTCATCCAAGAATCTAAATGGCTTAATGTGAACGATTATCATCGAGTATTATACACGTTTAGTATCATTCGAAACGTCTCAGTGCGACTGGTACAAATGTCTCATTTCAAAAATAAGTAAAACAAAAGGTAATAAGGTTTTTAAGAGTTTAGAGATAACATGCACACAAAGGAGGGTGGGATGGTCAAGCCCTCCTGTTATCAAAAGGTGTTACCTCTGAATGCAAATATCCACTGTCTATATAATGAAATGCAGCGAGAGCTCGCGGCTTTTTTTCTGTATCTCAGATCAGCCGTGAGGTCGAGAGCCGAGTCTCTCGGCCTCACGCATTTCTAATGTCCGGTAAACATTTTTCCTATTTGTTCTAGCATTTGATGTTTTGCATTGATTATCTTTGAATTGATTATGAAATTGTAATGATACATTGACATAATATATTGTTATTTGATTATTCTAATTGACTTTGTCATTGTTTTCATTCAAGAGTTTAAAAGAATAGTAAAACATTCGCTCACATTTAATTGTGCACAGATATCATTAAAACCTTTCCTATTTATGGAGTCAGATGAAATAACGAGTTAATACATATGACAAAATGTATTGAATTTAACCAAAAATACTTTCCCGCGAGATAAGACAGTAACACGCAGAGAACTTCACCCGTTGATCAGAAGACCCTCATTGGCCTGAGCGAGCGCGGCCTTACAATCATGTCCAAATGTCCACCTAAAATACATGTTTAGTGATGAGGATGAAAGAGGAACACTGTTAGACCTTACCAGTTTTTTTTTTAGAGTAAAATACTGTTGCCAGTAATTTACTGTTAATTGTACAGTTCTTTACTGTAATTTACAGTATGTTACTGTAAAAATGTACTAAAACTAGATTTAACTAATTTCACTTACAGAAACTGACTTCCTTAAATTAACTAAAATTTATAATGCATTAATAACGTGAGCAAAGTATTACTGTGAACTTATTTCATTTGATACGACAAAAAAAAAAACGTTTGTAAATAAAGAGATTTGTGGGTGTTTCTTTTTAATCTTACACTGTTAACCCTTTCAACCTGCTGGGAGTTTTAAACTATCCTGGAACCCAGCATGCATTGCGACATTAAACTTTTGATTGTCACTATTGTTGAGATTCATATGATGATTGTTGATGTCTGTGTGTGTCTAAGTCAAGCAGAAGTTAAAAATGTTTTAATGCACTATATGATTACAATATTCTTCAGAAGACATGATTACAGAAATATTGATTTCATCTTGTAGATTCACAGATATATGCTAAATATGAAATACCCATAAATACAAATAATATATACAGAAAAGATCTGAAAATCAGACATGTCCAGGATGATTGTGACATCATCACAAAAGACAAAAATATCATCTTCCTCTTGACTTTTTCTTGCCACAAAAATGGGCTTTTTAAACTCACTGTTACAGCAGTCAGAGAGAGATAAATGGTAAGAAGTTCAGGGACAAGAGACCAACTAAAGCAAATACTGATCGCCATTATGATGACAACAAACTTTATTATTAAATAAATCTCTGTTAATTCTCAACAAGAACTTTTGTACATGTATGAAAGAAATAATCGTAAACTGGTTTGTAAACTGTTTTCACACTCAGTGTTGCTGGAAGTCAGTTGCAGTTTTTGTGTTTCTCTTTTTCAGTTCTTGTTTCTCTGTCCTTCAGTGATTCTGCTTATCAGGTGTTCATCAGTGTCTAAATTCACTCACTTCTTTTCATTCAGGTCGAACATATTATTGAACTAATGTAGGGAATAGTGAATGAGTGTATAGGGTGTGATTGTGAAAACAGCCTCTGAGTTTCGACTTTGAGAGCTGTTAATTCACAGTATATTCCTGTAGGCTAGTTTTTATATATATATATTTTTGACCGGAAATCTTTACAATTGTTTTTTTCTTCATCAGCATAGTTTTTCACTGTAGTGTTTTAACAAGTTATTACAACTACTATTGTAGAGTAGCATGTTATGGGTAGTAATTACACATATAATTTTATTTAGGTTGTAAAGGTCCTTGCTCACTGAGTTTGAAATTTTCATATACGTTTTTTCGTATTCCTTATTTGGTGGCTCTGAATTGTCAGAACACTTCTCAAAATGCTACAGATGCGAAAAAAGCAGAAAATTGAGCCCGGTCTAAATTTTTTTATGATGGACAAAAGTTTTGCAGGAAGTGTGTAAATGTGATTGTCACAACGTGAGGTTGTATTTTTTTTTTTTTACGTGCGAAAAGACGTTGAGACCTCACGTTGTGTCAATCACGTTTACACACTGCCTTTCGTCCGTCATAAAAAAAAATCCCATAAACACTGAAGAACATCGACAACATTCATATAAGTGACTATGGCCCAATAAGGAGTCCAACAGAAGAGGAGTATGTATGTAAGGGATAATGTACATCCAGCTTGTAGACTTGGAATTAAGCCTTTTTTCCCCATTAATTTTTGATTCACAGGACCGGACACCAGTTATCTTGCCAAGAGAAATCTTCATTCTTCACACGTGCACTCAAAAAAATTATGTGTTGGCTTTACTAAACTTTTGTATGTAAAAAGGTTCCACTGGTTCCACATAACTGGGTTTCGTTAAACAAACATACTTTGTTCATGTAACTTCAACATCATGGAAGTCATTTTAAGCGACCCAATTAAAGTCTGAGCTGAGTGTTAAATGAACACTGAAGCAGTGTTAAAGTTAATGAGATAATTAAGTGAATAATTGAGTGATGATTGAGCATTATTGAAGACACCTGATGTTAACAAGCAGAATCACTGAAGGAGAAAACCGAAATTTCAGGTCACCATTATGGTGATCAGTGTTTGTTTTAGTTGGGCTCTTGACCCCCACATTATTAACTTTATATTTTGTCTGGCTGCTGTATCTGAGTTATAACAGCCAGATAATCAAATAGAAAATGTGATCTGTAGATGTTGGTTGTGTTTTAACATAATCATTATATCACAGTCATTTGACCTGAATCACTGAACTCATACAGAAGCCAAATTCTGAGTTAAGTTTACCTTATGGATTATAGCAGCACTACCGTTGTAGAGCATACCCTTTTTTTAGCCTTTTCAAAGAAATCCAAATTATCAACAAAAAAAAAAAGTATAGGGGGAAACTTGAGAAGATGTTGTATTTGTGTCAGGTCTATGTGTTCCCGGTGTCAGGTTTTGTCACAGCAGTCTTATGGAGAAAGACGACCCAAATGCAGAATGACCAAGGGATGGAATTTTATTAAGACACAATAGGGATGGTAAAAAGTGTGGATAATCCAAACAGTAGGACAGGTCAACAGGTGACAGGGGAAGACAGAAGAGATCCGACCCAGGCAGGGCGATGCTGGAGAATCGAGGAGATGGAGAAGCACCAGGTACATGACTGGAGATCAGGCGGTAGCTTGAGGAACCAGAGGCTGGAAACTTTGAGCTGCAACCAAAGCTGTATCGGTCACACTGCCAGGATGGAGGACAGGAACAGAGACAACAACACAAGAGAGAACAACAAGAAAAAAAGCAAAATAGAAATAAAAACTGACTCAGCATAGCAACTACAGAAAAGAAATAAACGAATGTAACTGAAAATAAAAAAATATATTACCAAAATAAAAACTAGGAATAAATAACTGAAGCTACAAACAGAGAAAAGCCAAATCAAAAATAGAAACCAAAAATTAAGGCTTGAGAAACCTTGAGTAAAAGACAGGAACTAGACTAAAGCAAATTCAAAAGAATAAAATGCAAAAACTAGAACTGGCAGGAAACTAGGGATGGCTGACGCGAAACTGACGCTCCGAAGCTTTTCGAGATCCCGAAGCGCAGATGTTTCGAAACACTGATCCGAAGCGTGATTCAAAACACCCATGTCACGTGACTACGGCTAAATGAAGCTTCGGAGTGTTTCACAGGTGTTTCGACAGGTGCATGGTCCGCCGAATCAGCGTTTGATTGACAGGCTCGGGAACAGACACACAATCACACATCTGTATAAAAGTGAAGTCAACGCATCTTGACCTTGTGAGTTTTTGTGAGAGGATTTTGGATTTTGAGATGGCGGATTTTTGGTGATATAGTGACATTTATAGTGTGATTTGTTTTAGGCTTACATTTAAATTTACACATTGACTGATAGGCTAGAGACAGACAGAGTATACATACACATTAATAGATGCATAGATAGAAATATATATAGACAGATAGATTAATAGATAGATACATCAGAGCTACCAACTCTCACGCAATCGACCCTTTTCACACGCTCTCACGCTACACATCCCTTTTCTCACGCTGAGAAAAATCGCGGACAAAGAGGACACTGACACCGGCAGACAAGACAGAGAAGGTTACTTTTGATATGGAACAAATTCTCAGCTGTCAGATTCTGTCAATATTTTTACGAGATTCACACAATAAATAACGTTTTGGCGCTTTTAAATGTGACAGATCGCTGTAGCGCGTCAGTTCAAACGGCACGTGATACAGTAGCCTACAATCCCCCCCCCCCCCAAATCTCTCTCCCCCCCCAACAACAAATCTCGTCCCCAACATTTTATACATTTTATAGGTCGACATATGAGTACCCAATCTACAGCCAAGACATCATTTTGGGTTTCCTAATTGTTGTAGTTCAACATTCCATTTTATCTTTCTCTTTTTTCTCTTATCTTTCTCTCTTTCCAGTTTAAACAGTGATACTGCTCCCCTGACAAGTCTTGAGTATGACATTATTCATCAATCATTGTCACTACTGCAGCCATTCAAACTAGCAACAACAGAGATGTTGCAGCACAACACAAAAAAGGAAATGCGACGCAGGAATAAACTGTACAATTAGGTAGGCCACAATGACCATACTACACATGTAATTGGCCATAACTCTCATATTGTTGTCATTATTATAATTACTATGGTTTTCTCCTGTTTTGTCTCATAGGCTCACATCTGCAAGAAGGTCTGACTCCAGATGTGGAGGGTATGAGACTCTCAGAGCCTCGGCACTGGCTGCACCGCTGGACCCAAAGCCTAGGACACTGAGAAGCACATCACACTGGAGTGAGCTTCGCTGATGCGTTCAAACACAACTCCTGCTGAGCAGTTTCAGTCTGTGTTATGTTATGTAATCTGATTCATGTAATTTACACTTCATATATGCCGTCAGTTTAGGACTTGTTACTAATTGCTGTTTTCATTTTCATTCAGAGCCACAAATGTCAATATCAGGCCCATCATCATCATCATCATCATCATCATCATCATCAATACCAATAGAAACACAGGATTATCAACTTTTTGATAATCGTATCCGTGAAACCCAGATGATACACAATGCTACAGCTGATGCCACAGTGGAAGTGAAAAAAACCTCAATGATGAGTTTTTGCCTATAACTCATGATCCCCTAACTTACTGGAAAGGGAGAGCAGTAATCTTTCCTCATTTATATGTCCTTACTAAAAATATCTTTGCATGCCAGAAACAAGTGTCCTTTGTGAAAGGATTTTTTCAAAAGCTGGAGAAATTATCAGTCAAAAAAAGAAGTAGGCTAGGTCCTTCGACAGCAGAGAAATTAATATTATTGAATAAAAATCTATAAAAACGTTAGACATTGTGGCTTGATTTCTTTTATTAATATTCATTTTTCATGACCAAAATAACATTATGCACAGTGTGTAGCCTACAGGTCACAAGCTTCACATAATCGAAAAATACAATAATAAAAAAACAACAATTTTTTTTTAATGGCTCGTTGTCAAGGTTTTTTCAGATCAACACCTGCAAGTGACCACTAGGTTTCACCATTGAGACGGGTGTCGGATTGTTTCAAAGCCTCGACACAATATGGCACATTTGCTTCAACTGTTTCATTGTTTCACGAAGCCTCGATCTGCCGACCACTACAGGAAACACGGTCTAAAAGAACAGTAGACAAGCAAGAATCTCATACACGTGCAACGACCCAGCAGAGACATGAGGGAAAGGAGCACAATATGAAGGGACCAGAGCACATGAGGATCAGGTGAGCACAATTAGTGAAACAAGGACCAGACAAGGACTAAACAAGGGGGCGTGGTGAAGTGAAACAAGGAGGTGGTACAAGAGGAGCAAATGGCCAGCACAAACAAAGACAAAGCCATGTGCTCAGGCACAAGACAACCGAAGAAACATTGAACAGAAACAAGAATGTCAGTGCAGAACCCTGACACCCGGTGATTTCTCTGCCATAGTACAGTAAGACTGAGCTTATATACACCACTGAGGGACTTTACAACTTCCGTGTAAGATAGAAAAACATGTTGCTTGAGCTTTAAAAATGTAACTTATATGTCATGCTTACACATTCCACAATCCACTTTCCATATTAAGAAACTTCCCTTCAGTTTAAACATTTGTGGGACATTGTATCAGCTGCAACTTTTTCTTTTCCTTGTCAAGAATATGCCAACTGTACACGTTTGATGTATCATTATCAGTGGAACGGGTTACATTCTCCCAGCTCCTCTCCCTGTCTGACATGTGATCCTCACACTTACTATCTATAGTATGCATTTAAACTCATGCATTTAAAACTCCACAATATAATACAACTGATTATGAATATTAATAAAGAATAATAATACAGATGCATAATATTAAATAATGAAAATATTATTAAAAGATGAAATTTTTGTCTTCAAGCCGGTTGTTATCTCAGAAAGCCCTGACAGGGTGATCAGGATCCGGACTTCATCAGCCTGAGGGGGGTTTATTCTGAGATAACAACCGGCTGGATGTACATTATTCCGCTTAATACAGGGCTACTTGCTACGTAAGTAAATAATTAGACACGAAATATTGATCTAAGTTGAAATATTTTATTAGGTCTTAAAATGCAAAGCTTCCGCCGAGAGAGAGGTTGCTAGCACATTTAAGAGATACGGTATACAGTCATTCATATCACTTATTACACAGCATTTCAGCACATAAATAATTATGGAGTTAAGATATATTGATTTCAGATTAAACTGTTTTAAAATCGTACCTGTTTGTATCTCATAATCCAACAGAGTACAAAACAATAGTCACAAAATGGCCGCCGCTGCATTTGTATGAAACAAGAGAGAGCGAGTCCATGATACTGGAGGGCATAATTAAATATCTGTACACAAAACATTGATTCGACTCAGTTTTAATATTTTATTAGCTAACTAAATGCAAAAATTCCACGAAGTAAACCCGTTCCTAGCGAGTGTATAGCGCAGTGACCCGGATGAGCCTGTGTTTCTGTTCTCAGAGGGTGTTATCTGGGAATAATATACCGCTGGATGACACGATTGACCAATCAGAATCAAGTTTTCCACAGAGCCGTGTGATAATACCCGATAAACCATACGAAGACTCAAATTAATATCACTAAAAAAATTACATTGCATAACCTTAACTCATAAATGACGAAATTTAAAAAGATTTCTGGTAACACTTTATTTTGATGGTCCTTTGTAACATTCTGTTGACTATAAGTAACTTTGCAACTACATGTCAACTAACTCTCATTAGAGTATTAGTAGACTGTATGTTTAATGTTTGCAAACTCTTTATTGTGATGCTCCTCAAACAGACTGGATATCCCCATATCCAAGATGGCAGCATGTGTCTCTGTTTGTGCATGACTGAGTGATTGATACTCGTTTGTTCATTGGAAAATTGTCAACTGATCACTGTGTGAGCTTTCAAACAATACTACTACTCTAATGAAGAATCATATTTGTCATACTCGATGGTTGTTTATGACGAAAACTCGTATAGTTTAAGTCAGGACTGATATCCCCAGTGAACTGGCTCTCTAGTCCTAGCAGTGCTTTCTGAAAACGCACGGTATCAGTATAATCCCTGTCTGGAAAAGATCTGTTTCATGCTGACTGATCGGTACCTGGAGCCTGTTTACCTGCTGGAGCTTGAGTGCAGATGTGTAGCTGATTTTTGATGTGCCTGATCTCTTCATGATCAAGGAAAGTGCTTTTTTCCTCGTTCTTACTGCTGGTTGGGATATAGTCTGTTGTTTTAGAGGTGGTTGGTCTTGATTTTAACTCTTTTACCTGCAGCATTGCTATAATCGCCTGGCTTCCTGTTTTTGAGTGACGACACATTACATCATCGGTCGTCGTGGTGAAACGGAAAACCCGTACTGGATTTCTTCTGTCACTGACCTGGACGCCGTTATATACTTGGGCCTATTTCTTGGCTGTCGGGCCCCATGTTTTATTTTGTCTTTCCACGTCTGGGTGGTGCAAAGGGCATGGAGAATAAGAAGTGGTTGCTCCTTGCCTCTTTATGTTCTTATTTTCTTTGTCCTTATTTATTACTGGGGGCACCTACCACCGGAATGGCTACTCCGGTCCAGTGCTCCCAATACCGTATGATTCATACAAGGGCACGTGTGCATTTAGTGGTTCACTTAATGTCGAATCATTTCTTCTGCCCCTTTTCTTCCCCTCTGACACTGTTGACTTGGTTTGCCTGTCCAGTATCATGACATTATGTGACAATTTTACCACTTTCTCCTGTGTGCTCCAAGATTCCAATTTTGGACAGAAAAGCAATGAACCGTATAAAACATCAACTAAGCACAAATATTTAATTGTTCTGTTGCTGTTAATGTCAGGGAATTAAGGGAATTAACACCCCGGCTGATTTTAAAGAAAGATCTGGTATTGGTTTCTTTCATTTGAATGTTCGCAGTCTCGTTCCTAAAATGGACATTTTGCGTATCTGGGCTCACTCCACGGATGCTGATGTATTTGTCTTATCTGAAACTTGGTTAAGAAAATCTGTTTCAGATGGGGAAATCAATATTAGTGGTTACAATGTTTTTAGGACTGATCGCCTTAATAGATGTGGGGATGTAGCAATTTACATCAAAAATCAATATCAAGTTAATGTACTACTGTCAAAATCATTAGTTAAATAATTTGATCTTTTAGCTTTGGAGCTCGAAGTATCTAAATCACTTAGTATAACGGTTATTGGTTGTTATAGGACACCCCGGGCTATTAGTGATGCTCTGCCCTCCTTAATGAAACTTCTTTCTGATTTTAACTCTAAGGAACTAGTAGTTTTCGGAGACCTAAATTGGAACTGGTTACAACCAGTACCTGATGATTTAAGAGCTTACTGTGATTTATTAAATCTTTTTCAGATTGTTGACAGTCCCACACGGCCAAACCTTAAAAACCCGGAAAAATCATCGCTAATAGATGTAATCCTAACTAACGTTCCTCATAAATATTCAACTGCTTCCATTTTTGCAAACGACATCAGTGACCACTGTGTCGTAGCAACAGTTAGAAATACTAAAATGCCTAAAACTAAATCACGCATTATTGTTAAGCGAAATAAATTAAGCACTTCTCAGAACAAGACTTCCTTTATGATTTATCTTACTATGACTGGGAAAAAAATTATATTAGTACAGATGTTGAAAGTGCCTGGAATCTCTTTTATGAAGGGTTTACCAATATAATTAATAAGTATGCCCCACTAAAGAAGTATAGAGTCAAAGGTCGAAACAATGCTTGGTTTTCACCTGATTTAGCAAAAATCCTTCATGAGCGCAATGTGGCATGGGCAAAAGCCAGGAAATCTAATCTGAACTCTGACTGGCTGGTCTTCAGACAACTGCGCAATACATGTACTCTCAAAATTAGAAAAGCTAAATCTGATCATTTTCTTTCTCAGACCACTCATAATCTAAATAATCCCTCAAAATTTTGGAAAATTATAAAATCTTTATCAGAAAACAGTAAAGGCCAGGAGCTTCCCTCAAGCATTGTCATGGACTCTCTAAAAGTTACCGACAAGTCCAAAATGCTGGATTGTTTTAATGACCATTTCATAGCCTCAGGATTTTTATTTGAGTCACTCAGTCCTCAACATGAGTGTTCCTCTACAGTTGAGACTGTTAGTCTTGACACTTCTAGTCTGTCTTTTAGTTTCAGTCCCATTAAAGTCTCAGACGTAAATAAAGCCCTCAAGCAATTGGACACAACTAAATCTGCTGGACCTGACAAACTGGATCCCTACTTTTTAAAGCTAGCAGGACATTTTATTGCCGAGCCCTTAACTACTATTTTTAATCTGTTTGAATACAAATGTCATCTCATCTGCAAATCAGCCTTAGTGGTTCCCCTGCTAAAAGGTGGTGACCCTACCATCTTAGATAACTACAGACCAATCTCTAAACTGTCTGTCCTGGTCAAGATTCTAGAATCCCTTGTCTGTGATCAGTTAAAGAACGTTTTTTACTGTCATAGTGTGTTGTCTGCCTTCCAATCTGGTTTTAGAAAAGGGCATATTACAACATCGGCAGCTCTTAAGGTTTTAAACGACTTTGTTGAATCCATGGATAATAAGCAGCATTGTGCAGCCCTTTTTATTGACCTTTCAAATGCATTTGATACAGTGGACCACATACTGCTTAAACAGAGACTGTATAGGGCTGGGCTTTGTGAGAAAACTGTTGGCTGGTTTGTTAATTACCTTACAGACAGAACTCAGTGTGTGCAAGCAGAGGGTTGTACTTCTCTCTATCTCCAAATAACAAAAGGCGTGCCCCAGGGGTCAGTCTTGGGGCCACTACTATTCATTCTTTATATAAATAACATTGATCATAACATGTCTGATGTAAAACTTCATTTTTATGCTGATGACACTATATTGTATTGCTCTGCACCCACCGCAGACCGGACCCTCTCCCAGTTACAATTTGCTTTTAACACGCTTCAACAGAATCTTTATGATTTAAAACTTGTTTTAAACGCAGATAAAACTAAAGTCATGCTTTTTTCAAATTCAAAATCAAAGTCAAATCTCCCGTCAATCCTTACTTCCCAGGGTATGAAAATTGAATGTGTTTCTAAGTACAGGTATCTTGGTATTTTAATTGATGAATCTCTTTCTTTTAGTCTTCATATTCAGCAGCTAGCAAAAAGATTAAAACTTAAATTAGGATTTTACTTCAGAATCAAATCCTGCCTTTCGTTTAAATCTAGAAAGAGGCTGGTCGCTGCCACGTTTATGTCTGTACTTGACTATGGTGATGTTTTATATATGCATGCGTCATCTCAAAGTTTACATGCACTGGACACTGTATACCATGGATCTCTGAGGTTCATCACTGGTAGGAAAGCCCTCACTCACCATTGTGAACTGTATGAACGTGTTGGATGGGCCTCACTATCAACACGGAGACTTCATCACTGGCTTATCTTCATATACAAGGGTATTTTAGGTCTCCCTTCCATCCTACCTTTTGACCTATATCAGTATAAACAGTACAGGGACTTATAATCTTCGTTCCCAGAATCTTTTCCTGCTATCTGTCCCAAAGGTCGGAACTGAGCTAGGAAAAAAGGCTTTTAAGTTTGCGGCTCCTTCTGCTTGGAACAATTTACAGAAATCCTTGAAACTTACTGAGCTAGTCTCATTGGTTGCTTTTAAGAGGTTGTTGATTGACATGGAGGCAGTCACATCTGGCTGCAGATGTTTTACCTAATGTGTTTTGATGATTCTGGTTGACTTTGAAAGATTTGCTGTATCAGTTGTTTTATGTTTATGCATATTTTATGTTTGTATGTACTGTATATGTGGTTTAGTACTGCTGCCTGTCTTGGCCAGGACACTCTTGAAAAGGAGATTTTTAATCTCAATGAGTCTTTTCCTGGTTAAATAAAGGTTTAAATAAAAAAATAAATAGACATTCTGCAAGCTATAAATAACTTTGCAACGACATGTCAACTTATTCTAACCCTAACCCTACCAGTCTACTGATATTAACTCTAAAGAGAGTTTGCAGACATGTAGGTGCAATATTACTTATAGTCAGCAGAATGTGTTAAAGGAACCATCAAAATAAAGTGAAACCAGACTTCATACTTAAATAATCTTTATTTACAAACACAGAAAAAAAAAACATTTATGTAAAATTTGCTCTCAAAGATTAAATGTGCTGTCTTTTAATTTTAGGCAGTTCCGGCATGTGACGTATCGCAGCTTCGTCAGCTGTTGTCATTTTACAGTCGTTATTCCTGTGTTTTAACCCGGATACCCCAGGGGTTTCCATGTGCGACTGTTTCCGACCCCCTCTACACTGAATCTGGAAACATGGCGGGCAATCAGTTCCTCTTTGCGTCATAGTCTGCACAATGGGCTGTGGGAATGAGGATTGTCTTTAATTCATCAACAAATGGAGAGGGGTCCACAAAGACGAGCCTCAGGAGCTGACTCACATTTACATGAATAATAAAACATTTTGCAAATCCATCAATATGTATTGTGTATAGTTCACCCAAAATGAACATTTCTGTGTGAGAACAAAATTATAGTTATAGTTCTAGTGTCAGTACTACATTCAACAACTATAATTTATAATAATGTAATGGGGGAATATTTGTCGGTCCTGATAATGCCAGATGTCTTGTTACCAGTAAAAAGTGGCCTACATTATTTTAAATATATCTATCCAGTGACTGAGTGCAAATATTCGTGTAAAATAATTCTGTATTTCCAGCTTCAGAATCATGAATATTGTTATTCTGGTGTCTCTATTGTCCTGTTCATTGAGTTTTCAGCACCAAGTCCATCCTATTCAAGCATATGAGTATCAGTTGCACGGGGAACTCTGACAACTTTAGGTTTCATCGCCATAGAGAAACATTGGAAGATCCGAAGCTCTCGACAGTTTGACGGTGTTAATGCTACAAAAATGGTTAAACGATGTTCTTGTAACACTGATTCCAGGTGTCCTGAGAGGATGGGCATGGGTACTCATGTGTTGAGTCACCATACTGTGCCCGCGTCGACCAGCGCTTTTCAAAAGCGTGATAAGATTTCCACAAACCCACCAATTAGCTGCACAATACACTGAAGCCCGGTTTATAGCATCAGTGATGTGGGCGCAGTAACCTGGTTCCCTGAGGAGTCAACCCCAATCCAATGATTGATCCCAATCTGGTGACCCACCATATTTATTTTAAAGTCTTTTATAAATCCTTCCATGGCATATTTCAGCATTCTCCTCGCTGAGAGTTGGTCTTATCATATATCAAAATCATCTTGGACAAGGTTTGCACACTGTCAGCTGTCATTGTAAGACAGTTAGTAACTCTGTTTGTTTGTCCGAGGTAGCAACAGTAACTAAGAGGGAGGGAGGGGGTTTGGGGGGCTTTTACAAGTATCTAATAATAGGTCAAGTGCAGTGAGTCATGGGGTGGTCATCGCAAACATGTTCTTGAGGAAAGGAGGAAATGAGTGTGTAGATCAAGGAAAGGGGTCACAGATGTCAAGGGAAGGGTTGTAGCATTTAGGCCTGATATCTAGGCGACCTCATACTTGTTTTACTAGAGGAAACAACCAGGAAACTCCATTCAACAGAGATTGGCGCTAAAAGTAATAGGTGGAGGCCATTCGTGAGAGATTTGTGGGAAACTGGCAACCTGCCCGTAACGACCAGCAGGTGTTGACATTAGTGACATCCCTGTACAACCACACTGTGTGTGTGTGTGTGTGTGTGTGTGTGTGTGTGTGTGTGTGTGTGTGTGTGTGTGTGTGTGTGTGTGTGTGTGTGTGTGTGTGTGTGTGTGTGTGTATGTGTGTGTGTATGTGTGTGTGTGTGTGTGTGTGTGTGTGCGCGTGTGTGTGTGTGTGTGTGTGCGCGGCGTGCGTGTGTGTGCGCACGTGTGTGTGTTTGTGTGTGTGTGTGTGTTTGTGTGTGTATGTGTTATTTAAACTGGCAACCTGCCCGTAATGACCAGCAGGTGTTGACATTAGTGACATCCCTGTACAACCACACTTTGTGTCTGTGTCTGTGTGTGTGTGTATGTGTGCGCGCGCGGGTGTGTGTGTGTGCGCGTGTGTGTGTGTGTGTGTGTGTGTGCGCAGCATGTGTGCGTGCGTGTGTGTGTGTATGTGTTATTTAAACAAAAATACATTAAATGTGGTGTCATGCAGGGAATTGTGGGAATGTCAATAAGTTTTTCCCTGTAAATTATACAATGACTTGTTCTTTTTCACTTCCAAAAACTGTAAATTTAACAGTATTTTACTGTACTTTAAATGTACAGTTAGATCTATCACAGTTATTCACAGTTAACCAATTAACAGTTTTCCAACATAGCATTTTCGATAATCACGATAATGTCTCTACAGTGCATATTTCCAGAAGTCAAAATAAGTCTTTATTGTACAGAGCCAAGATGTCTGCGGGCAGTGCTTATTTTAATTAGAAAAGGGACCGAATCATTTACATGAGACTGCAGTTACATGGAAATGCCTGCTGATGTATCTGTGGATCTGGTTGAGCTGGATGATTTAATTGCTGAGGGAATTGTTCACAGCTTCAGCTTCCTCTCGAGTCTAGAGAAACACAACTTTACCAAACAACTGAAGGAGCCTCTGAGATGTTCAGACATAAGGGTGGGGTATTCGCTAGAAAACAGGCCTAATCTAGGCCTAATAAAATTTCCTATCTCCACCACAAACAAAAGTAGAGTGGAATAGATTTGATCTTAGAGTGTGTGCGCTAAAATCCACGCCAGCATTCATACTTATTAAACTGTATTTCATTTGGACAAGTTCTCAGTGCCACATCAGGGTCTGAGCGGAGAGCCGGAGATCTACAGATATTTAAGCAATTCTTAGGGTTGGGCCCACAGTTTTTGTTAAAACTTTACTGTTAAAATCACGATAATGTTTTTACAGTGCGTATTTCCAGAAGTCAAAATAAGACTTTATTGTACAGAGCCAAGATGTCTGCAGGCAGTGCTTATTTTAATCAGAAAAGGGACCGAATCATTTACATGAGACTGCAGTTACATGGAAATGCCTGCCGATATATTTTTGGATCTGGTTTTGCTGGATGATTTAACTGTCAAGGGTTCACAGCTTCAGCTTCCTCTCGAGTCTAGACCGACACAACTTTACCAAACATCTGTAAGGGTGGATTTCCTGCAGGGGTTCAGTTTGCAAGACTGCCGAATGACTAAAGAAACGTTGTCAGCAAGATGGTAGAAAACTGTACATTTCTTGTCTATTCCACCCACTGCCACTTATAAAAAATAAGCGCAGTTACAATAGCTTAATATGTGGGAGAGCGTTGCTATATAGAGTGACAATATTGTAATTGTATTGCAATAGGTAGCACTTCAAAGTCAATACCAAATCAAAACTAATTAGCACATTATTTGTAATTGAAAAGGTTTAATGACAAAATATGGTTACACTTAAAATAGTTACAAAATAGATGTATGAGATGATAATACTTATATCATTAATTGTACCCAGCATTTATGTAAAATGTTACCTGAGAGAAAGAGAGGGAGAGAGAGAGAGAGAGAGAGAAAAGAGGAGGTAAAGAAAGGGAGAGAGAGAGCCTCAAGAAAGAGACCCAGAGCATAAAAGGGCAGAGCATTAAAAGAGACAGAGCAACAGTTCCAATCTTCTTTTATCCTTTCCCTGACCATGTAACTATAAACCAAATGTGAGAAATTCAAACTGACCAATCAGATAATTACAACTCCCCCCATTGTACTAAAGGTGTGATAAGTCATAGACCCCCAAAGTGCACACATCTTGGCCTACAGGCCTTGATCACTATCAGGCCCTCAACTCCAAATGGTCATTGGGGAAAGAGGGGGTGGATAACAGTAAAAACAAATGTCTTTCAAAGCAAATGTTCATTTCAAATGTCTTGGATTATTTTCAATCCTACACAACTGATTTCCATTACAACTGAGGGAGCCTCTGAGAGGTTCAGACATAATACTGGGGTATAGCTAGAAAACAGGCATAATCTCTGCATGATGTCACCGGTTGGGACCCTACGTCTCTAAGCGATTGGTCATTTCAAAATCCCCATGGATAAACTTCACTCGCTCCACCACACATCCAATAAAAGTAGGGTGGAACTGAAAGAGTTTGTCGAGTCTAGACTTTTTTAGATGCGCAACTCTTGGAGAATTCTAGACACTGTCGAGGTTGAATGAAAAAAATGACCCCGCTCTCCAAGGGCCTTTTTAATAAACATGCATATGCACAGATTTGATCTTAGAGAGTGTACGCTAAAATCCACGCCACGCTACAGATATTTGGAAATCTAAGCAATTCTTAGGGTCAAGATCCAAAAACCATTCAGCTGAGCACGATTTCAGGATCATTTGCGATTTATAACTTTCACTTCCGAAAGGGAGGCATACGCACATTTGAGGAGAGGTGGACAGTATTTTTACTCTGATTAAGTACATTTTTCAAGTGTCTGAACTTAATCTGAATGTTTTTCTTTGGAAAACTTTTAATTCACAACAATCCAAAGCATAACGTCGTACTTTTTACTGCACTACGTTTCATATCGAATTTCATTTAATAATTATTTACGTTGGTAATCGAGTACTTTCTTACTTATCTCAAGTAATCTAGTACTATCTTACGTATCATAAGTAAAACGTTGAATTGCTTGAGAATTTTTACTACAAAATTTCTAATGCACTTAATTATCAAATGTAAAAAAAACATTTTGGAGCATGGACTTTTATTTAAATGTAGTGCAGTGAAAAGTACTTTGGAATATAGTGGCGTAAAAGTTTTACAAAGAAAAACACTGATTAAGTACAGATACTTGAAACATTTACTTGAGTAAAGTAAAAATACTTCACTACTGTCCAGCTCTGCATTCGAGAAATGATCGTAAGATCGAACGCCTCACGCGACACGGGTCTCATCCTCGCGTAAATCCTCTCACGCTTTCATTAACAATTTGGGACTCATTTTAATGCTCTTCGGGAACTTTCTGAGCTATTGGTTGAACTCCAAAAAAAAGAGCACGATAGTTGACGGACGCAAATCAATTGAACGACAAATGCGAGTGTTTGACGCCATGTCAGATCAGCCTGGGCATCACATGCTAATAAGCCAAAGGTACAAGAGAACTCCTTCCCAGGTCACGCTGAATGCGGGAAAACCCAGTGATGGACTGATCGAATAGGAGTTTTTCGGGACTATTGCAGGGAATATGGAGAAGTGTTTATTGGGAACAGGACGAGGGCCAGAAGACAGCATGATGATTAATGAACTGAAAGCTTACAGAGAGTACAAGGACAGTCAGTAATGGACAACAGGTCTCAAATGAACTCAATGAGCTTTTAAAGTGCATCAATCCCATCTTCAACACAGAATGGGAACACGGCTCAATGAATTTGAACTCGTATGAATTTGATATGTACATCGAGCTGCGCCTCTCTAAACGTAAAGACGATTTCAACACTGCTATTTCTATGCCTTGTTGGACCACCATTGTGCAAAATTAAACCAGAAACGTACGTTAGAACTTGGATTGCAAAAGGACACCGATATGCGACTGACACACGCAGCAAATGGCGTTTTTCGATTGCAATTACACAACTATAATATCTTAGTCTAAACCTAAAGTAATCTTGACAAACTATGGATAATTTCAAAGCTTTCAGACTCTAGTTTTCATATTTGCTGACTGATTTTCAAAAGAAAATCAGAAAATGAAGTCATTTTTGTTGTGGTGCCAAACTATAACACACACTCTGATTATTTCCGGATGTTTTTTAGAGACTGAATTCAAATCAACTATTAATATTACTGCCCAAACTACTTCTGAATAGGATGTCCACTTATTACACATATTTTGAATAGTATGGAAATATATGGTTCAGATCACTCGTTGAAATCGTATATGGTCACCGGTGGAGTCTGGATTTAATCCAGTGGAAAAGTTCGGTATGCGCACAAAAAAATCTTACTGAAAGCCTAAACCTGAACCTAAAATTTGGCACATAACTTGTTCAGATATTTAGCTTCGATTTTCTTGAAGTTTTAGAGCTGAACATGTTTTGTAAAATATATATTTCATATACAATTAAAAAATATGTATATTTTCATATTTAAAATTTTCATAAATTTTTTTTAAACTTTACTTTTACAACTTTTTTTAACTTCTACAATAATCTCTGATTAAAATACAAATAAATGTTTTTTTATTATTATTATTTGGGTCTGTACAGGTTGTTTTTGAACAGCTGTCTATATGGGTCAAATTGGGCAAGATCGTATAAAATTTCTGTATGCACATTTCACCACACATCAGCGTGTTGAAACTTTGCCTCCATGTTCATGACCTTAATTGAGAATGAGAGTCACAAAATTTCAAGAAAAATAACATAGGTTAGGTAGTATTTCAGATAGCTTGAAAAAAGAAATGACAGCTAATTTTTACCATCTGTGGACTGACCAATTATTTTTCAGTATTGAATATTACCAAAGAAATCGTATTATTTTATGGCCTACAGATTCATTTGAACGTTAAAATATGCGGGTCAAATTGACCCACGAAAATCACAAACGTAACAGAAATTATATCTGTGTATATGTCAAAACACATCAGTGTGTTGAAACTTTACAAAAAATAACATTAGGTTATTTCCTAGAACTCAAACAACTCAAAAATCCGACAACTCAGTTGACAACTCAATTTCCATATTTCCGACAACTCAAAAATCAAAATGGGTCAAATTGACCGGCAAGGGTTAAGACACTGTGGGGCTTTCTTGAAGATTAGACAAGGTGAGTGATTTAATTCATTTACTTTTCACTTGGCACATTATAAATGTTAGTAAACTGGATGTCAGTGGTGTTTCATAATAATCATATTTATAGCTACACATATTTAAAAAAAATATTTCAGCTATGTCACAGAATAATACTTGAGGCCATTCAGAAACGTGCGAATAATGCTCTTATAGTTTCTATATCACCGTTTAGCGACGTCATTGTATGTTCTGGGAAAACTGAAATTGTATGGCCTGTGTCGCCTTTTAATTGCTATTTTTAATCTGGAATTTATTCATTTATAAATTAAGCACTGGCTGCAGGACATCTGAATTTCTCTCTGGCCAGGGAGGCATTTTTGTGCTTTTTTCTTATCTGTTGGTTTTTCGCAATGACTATCAACTTAATTTTCTTCTCTGTTTTCCTTCTCTCACCTTTCCCTCTACTTCTGGAAACCTGCCATTTGAGGGTCAACCCTTTTTCAGAGGCAAGATCTAACATTTTCCAAGGACAATCAACTCTTTCCCAAGTGTATGTTTATATCTTCTGAGGGGAAACATGCTACAAAAAGTAAATTCTTCTGTTATCGTTAGTCCCAAAAAAAAAAAAAAAAAAAAACAAAGTTGCTTGACTTCTGTAAATGTTATTTCACCTCTTAATGACGGTGTGTCTTTCACAGCCATCTATTGTTTGATGGAAATCCCCTGCCTGTACAGAAACTGCTAAGTGGGCCACAAGACTTGTGATCTAGGTAATAATTATAATGGAAATATCTAAGTGCAAATATCCTTGTTGGCAGATTTACCGCTATTTACACAAACTCTGGCCACTGAAGTCTGAAATGATGTTAACGATTTAATGTCAACAGTAACAATAGTGTAAGGGTGCGGTGCGTGACAAAGTTTTGACCCAAATCAACCCGAGTTTGAATCCGCCTTTACTCCTTTTTCCCATCACATATCAGATCAGAAAGGGATTTACCTTCAATAAAACTGAAGAAATATTCTAAAAGTGGAAATAAAGTGTCTAACGTGTTTAATAAGTGTTTATCAGTTAGGGTTAAGGCCAAGGTATATTTTAGGTCAGCCGGAACCGGGAACACTTCCCATAAATCCTGATGTACTCGATACATCATAAGAAGGATGGCATCTACGCTAGTATTAGTCTCTCTGTTTATCCTAAGGTTTACCGCAGTCCGCCGGATCCAGGCTTGAGGTCAACATATTCATATGATGGTCTAAGGACAATATCATATTACAGTATAAATCAGTGACGACTTGAGGTCAACATATTCATATGATGGTCTGAGGACAACATCATGTTACAGAATAAATTACGAACATAAGTTCTCTTTATATATCAATAATTTCAAACAATTGTATTGTATTCCACATAAACATTAAATAACAATGACACTCACATTTACACCCCAGTTACAAACAAAACAGTAAACACAATGTTTAAGGTAGAGAAATCAAAAATCAGTTCTTGGAGAAAATCAGAAATCCCTTGATGTAGTTTTCGTTGTTGCATTTTTTTTTTTTTTTTTTGTTAACAACTGTTTATTAAGTTTTCTTATTTAAAGTCAAGAAACACAAGAATACAAAGCAAAAAGCAACTATACAAGCTGAGAACCCACCCCACCCCACCCCTGGTAGACTTCAAGAAAATAACAATAAAATACAAACATAGAATGTAGACCCCAAAACATATATATAAATAATAATAATAATAATAATAATAATAATAATAATAATAAAAATAAGTAAATCGATAAATTACATGGATGTTAAAAGGGTTGACACACTATCAAAAGCAGCTTGCCATAAATTCACAGTCTTAACACTGGATCCATGCATACGAGAAGTTGAGAGTTCCATCGATATAATGTCCAGCAAAGACACTGTCCATGTTCGTCTGTCCATTGTGTGAGGAGGATTCCAACGGTTAACTAACATTTTTTTTGCCGCTGTGAGAGCGGCTAACAGTAAATGTCTTTGTTGAATTGATAAGGTTAGGTCCCTTAAATCGTTAAAAAAAAAATTGTGTGGGGTCAAACAAATATCAGTGTCCAACAGATATGATAAGTCCTGTGAGAGCTGGGTCCAAAAAGGTGAAAGAGAGGGACAGTCCCAAAAGAAGTGCAAGTACGTGCCTAGAGATCCTTGAGAACAAAGATTACACTTGGGAGAGGGGGATAGATTCATATAGAAACGTTTCATAGGAGTCAAGTAAACCCTATGCAGTAATTTCCAGTGAATCATTTGATGATTGGGGTTCTTTGACGACAGCTTAAACATCCTCCATACCTGATCCGAAAATAAAACATGCACATCTTCATTAAGATCCTTGGCCCAAACAGTTGTAATAGATAAGGGTTTGTATGAATGCTCAAGAAGATACTGATAAATGACAGACACAGAAGAGGGAGATCTCTCAGAAGGAAGGATTAATTTGCGCAGTGGGTGAATAGGTAAATAGGAGTCCCAAGGCACCCCATATGCCCGAAGGGCCGATCTTATTCGCAAATACATATAAAAAGATGTACCTTGTAAATTATATTGAGCTTTAATGTTCTGAAATGATTTTAGACCCATATCATCATAGATTTCTCCCAAAGTGTTTACTTTTTTTTTCCATTGCGGATATTGAAAAGGGGCCTTGTCAGACAAAAGATTATTATTATGGAAAATAGGCGAATGTCTATGCCAGATTGTAACCTGGTGTGTTTGCTTTTCGACTTCCCTCCAAGTAGAGAGAAGATGAGTTACAATAGGGCCAAACTGAGATTTACACTGCCTCAGTGGAACCCCGGAAAAAACAAGATGCTTCAGTTCATAGGGATAAACCATAGATTCCTCAACGGTTCTCCATGACACAGAAGCATCAGGATCAAACCAGACTGATAAAGTGCGGAGGGTAAAGGCTTGAGCGTAAAGTCTAAAATTAGGGAAAGACAGACCTCCATGTAATCTGCCACGCTGTAAGGTAGTCAGCTTGATTCGAGGACGTTTCCCATCCCATATATAACGAGAAACGCATGCATCGAGTTTATTCCAGAAGCCAGCAGGTGGAGGAAGGGGAATCATAGATGAAAAGAAATTAATACGTGCAAGAACATTCATTTTAATTACAGATATACGAGCATGAAGAGAAGTAGGGAGACGAGACCAATTTTCCAAGTCTGAGGTTATTTTTGCTAAAATACTATTCAGGTTTTTCGAGATAATTTCCTGAAGGGATGGAAAGATATCTATACCCAGGTACTTAAAGGATTGAACCACCGGAATGGATATAGATAGGGGTGTGAGGTCAATTTTAGAATTGAGGGGGAGCAGACATGACTTGCTCCAATTAATTTTAAACCCAGAGAGGGATCCAAAATGGTCAAATAAATTCAACACCTGGGGGATGGAGTGTGACGGTTTCTCCAAGAACAATAAGATGTCATCAGCAAACAATGAAATATGATGGTGTGTGTTCCTTATAATTATTGGGGAGATAATTTCAGATTGTCGAACCGCTTGAGCTAAGGGTTCCAAGGATAAAGCAAACAACAAAGGAGAAAGCGGGCAACCCTGACGAGTACCTCGCTGTATAGAGAATGGATTTGAACAAACTGAACCTGTAAGAACAGCAGCTGCTGGGTTGGTATACAAAATTTTAATCATGTTTATAAAACTTGGCCCTAAACCTAGATGTTGTAGAACCAACCACAAATAGTTCCATTCTAGCTGATCGAAAGCTTTCATCGCATCCAGAGATAATACTGCGCAAGGGGACGTCAACATACTCGCTGAATTAACAATGTGACATAGCCTGCGCAAGTTATCCGAGGCGGAACGAGATTTAATGAACCCTGTCTGGTCATAATGAACTAATCTATTCATAAATCTCTCTAAACGTCGGGCCAGCACTTTAGCATACAATTTAACATCCGTCCCTATCAAAGAAAGTGGCCGATAGCTAGAGCAGGAAGTCGGATCTTTGTCTTTTTTTAAAAGGAGAGAAATAATAGCTATATTAATCGATGAGTGAAATGAACCTTGCGAAACTGAAAAATTTATCATATCCAACATTAGAGGACCTAATTCAGACCAAAAAGTTGTATATAATTCGATTGGAATACCATCTGTGCCAGGGGATTTCCCCTTGTTCATAGATTTAGCTGCTAACTCCAGCTCCTGAAGAGTAATCGGTTCAGCCAGATAATCAGTATCTGAATCCGACAGCCGAGGTAAATCAAGATTGGATAGAAAGGATGTAGAAGAGTCAGGGTCACCACTAGAAGTATAAAGGTTAGAATAAAAAGTGCGAAAAGTGGTATTAATATCTTTAGGATCTGTCATAATGTCCCCAGATTGGGATTTCACCACAGGAATGTTAGCAAACTTTTCACTATTACGTAATCTCAGAGCTAAAAGGTGACTTGGTCTACTCCCCTGAAAATAGTAATTCTGCCTGGATCTTTGAATCAAAAATTCTGCCCTGGATCTCAGTAATGAGTTGAGTTCAATCCTAACCGCCATGATTTTGCCGAGTGTATTGTCCGAAAAGACTCGTTGATTATCTCTTGTCAAGTTCTGAAGCTGCGATTCCAGCTCAACTATCTTTTTGTGTCGTTTTTTCTGGAGGAAAGAGGCATACGAAATTGAGTTATTCCTTATAAAGCCTTTAACCGCATTCCAAAGTGTTCGTGGATCATCCACCGAGCCTAGGTTAATTTCAATAAACTCAGAAAACCTTTTTCTGAACTGACTGCAAAAGTTTCCATCCTGTAACAGCCTAGGATTGAATCGCCATCTAGGGGCCCGAGATGGCCGAGGGACCAAAGATAAACAGCACAAATTACCATCATGATCAGACAGAGATAGGGAGAAAATATCCGCATCTTGAGCAGCTGGAGCTAAAGAAGAAGAAATAAAAATATAATCGATTCGTGAATAGGTTTTATGAGGGGCGGAGAAGAAAGTGAATGACCTAGCAGAAGGGTTTAGTAATCGCCAAAGATCCACCAGTGAAGATGAAGTTGCGCATTGTCGTAATTTATCAGAACAAAGAGCTTGAGAGTGTGATTCCTTTGACCCAGATCTATCTAAAGTATGGGACATTACAGAATTCATATCTGCACCCATTACAATTTCAAAGCCAGAGAATTTCAAGAGATAAACTGAAAGTAAAGAGAAGAAAGCAGGATCAGGAGTACATGGAGCGTAGATTGAGAGAAATACAATATTCCTATTCTCCACAACTGTTTTTATGTGCGTTACTCTACCATACGAGTCACAGCCTTTATCCAAAATACTGATATTTAAAGACCTCCGCATCAAAATTAGGACACCTTTAGTTTTAGTATCAGCAGATGAATGAGATGCCACTTCATAAAACTTATTATTGCACCTGCGTACATCCTCCTCTTTCAAATGGGATTCCTGCACTAACGCTATATCAATCTTTCTTCTTCGTAAAAAATCCAAAAAACTTGTGCGTTTGTGAGGGCCATTTAGGCCATTTATATTGCAACTTAGAATATTAAGTTC
Source organism: Siphateles boraxobius (assembly GCF_051911475.1). Lineage (NCBI taxonomy): Eukaryota > Metazoa > Chordata > Actinopteri > Cypriniformes > Leuciscidae > Siphateles > Siphateles boraxobius. The sequence goes on along the minus strand of NW_027508713.1, from coordinate 1,623,618 downwards.
AGTCATAAGTATCTAACTGAAATGCTGCTTGATAAACCAAAATACAACTTAGAAAATGAAACCATTTGAGTCTACCATTAAACCACCCCCCATCCTTCCCATCACCATTTGGAGAAACATAACCATATTCCCATAAACTATGGCGGATCAAACCAAGAACAAACTTTGATCCGCCAACCCCCCTTAATTCGATCCGTGGCGTCAACAGAAACCTGCACATTATTGAAACACCAACATTGGCCCAATACTAACATAATGGCTAGCAAGTACATCAAAGGAAAAAATACATAAAAAAAATAAAAATAAAAAGTCAAAAATACATAAAATAAAAATAATACATAGACTTTTGGATAGGCTACCCGTAAATAAAAGCCGTAAAAAATAAAAAATAAAAAATAAAAAAATAAAAAATAAAAAAACCCTCACCTAACACACCCGATAAGAAACATAATATAGTGAGAGCTCAGCGTTTCAATAATTATGACGTCCAAAATAAAGTGAGGTGAATTCTATGAAATAACAGTCACCTAACCAGTTAGAACTTAGAGCATCTCAGCAAGATGCCATCTGAAGTTCAGCGGGGGATAGTGGCTAACTGGCAACCGAGGAAGTGTCTTGCTTCTTCTGGGGAGTACAGCATTTTTGGCTCGCCTTGATTGAGAATGACCTTCAGCGTTGCAGGATAAAGGAGGAAATTCTGGATACCAGCTTCCCGCATTTCCCTCCGAATTGGTGCAAACGCACTTCTTCTTTTTGCAGTCATAGGAGAAAAGTCTGGAAAGAAGGACAGCGCTGCTCCATCGCTTGTTTTCACCGGGGCATGCAGTCTAGCAGCCCGCAGAATGAGCTCCCTGTCCCTGTATCGCAGAAGTTTAAAGAGAAAGACCCGTGGTTTAGCGCGATCTGAGGTAGCCTTTGTATACACGCGATGTGCTCGTTCCACTTCAATCTCTCTTCCCGCCAGAGAAGGAAGCCACGTCGACAGCGATCTTTTCAAAAAGCCCATGGGGTTGTCTTTCTCTGATCCTTCAGGCAATCCAACCAGACGCAGATTGCTGCGCCTGTTGCGGTCTTGTAAATCTACCACCTGTTGTTCAAGCGCGGCTAATCGTACATCGTGATCTGCGACTACTTTCTTTTGTTCACGCATCTCACCTGTGAGAAGATCGAGTTTAGAGCATAGTGACTGGACAACTGACATGTGAGAAGCTAAATCACCCCGCATCGCCGTCAACTCGGTTTTTAGAATGTCCTCAAAGCGTGCAACAGTGTTAGCCATTTTGTCAACCGTATCACTTGTGGTCGTCACCGTCGGCGCCTTGGATCTCTTCTTAATCGGAGAAGATGACGGCGACAAATCTTGCTGTTTTCGACTGTGTGACATCTGGCAAACTACAATTATTGAATAAAACTTAAAATAAAACAAAAAATCGGCAAAAAAGGGGCCAAATGTACGGAGCTCTACTCAAGTACGACAGGGTTCATGAGCACGTCACGTGACTCTCCTCGTTGTTGCATTTTTATGTTATGATGCGTGTCACACCCTTGCATGGACGGACACACACACGCACGCACGCACGCGCACACACACACAAAACATAGCTTTTGCATTTTTTTTCTGTCACCCCAAATTCATCATCCAGAATTAACATAATTAAACAGTCACAGTAGCATGTAGTGATATGCAGTTCAAGTTTCTGAACACTAACATAACTATTTCAATATTTACCAAAAGACAGCTGAAATGTCTAACTTTACATAAATTAGGGTTATTTTTTGGGCATCATCAAAGGGGCCTTGATTCTTTTGTTTGCACCATTGTGTGATTATTTTCTATTTTCGTTTGTGACGTTCACAAATCCAAACTGATGATCTCAAATTAAAATTTAATAGATTAGAGGCTTTTCACAAAATGTTGGGAATGTTCCTGTGTGGTCCATGTTGGAGGAGACCGTAATTTAACACAATCACTGTCACCTCCAACATCATCTTGCAAAATATAAATGTTTTTTATTTAAAAAAATTAATTTATTTCATTAACTAATGAGATGATAATGAATCACATTGTTCCACAGCTGTTCTGTACTCCAGGTCCTGGGTAGGTCCTTATCTGATGACTCATTTTGAATAGTTGACTTGAACACAATTAGAAAGAAAGAAAAAAACTACTGTGCCAAACACAAGATGAATAAGTCTGTATCCTATTCTGCTGCAAAAGCCATATGAAATTTATTACTTCAACTCAAAATGACTTCATTTAACTCTTATAAGGCTTTCCCTAAAATTTGCACATTTTAACATAATTTCCCCATAAAGAAGTTTGCTTTGCCATCCGCTCCTCCTTCAGGCTTTCGATCATTGGGTCTGCTGCCTCTTTTGGGGTACAGGTTGTCTTTTTGCTCTTTTGCTATCAAAATGACAATATAAAGTTTTTTAATACCAGGGATTCAATTCATATTTATTTGTATAGCACATTTAATACCAAAAATTACATATAATTACCAAAGCAGCTTTACAGAAATGCATGTTTGTGTTACAATCAAAGGAGAGTAATATATTGCTTCCTTATCACAATGTACATTTTTATTTGTCTTAGACAGAGTATCATCAGCATAACAGTGAAAACTAATGCCATGCTTCCTAATAATATCTCCTAAGGGTAACATGTACAGAGTGAACAGCAACGGTCCTAGTACTGAGCCTTGTGGTACACCATACTGAACTTTTGACCGATAAGACATCTCTTCATTTACTGCGACAAACAAAACAACTACATCAACATTGATTCCAAGTGATAATATTAAATCTAGAGTATGATTACGACAATGAGTAGCCGAAAATTATGATTAAATATCGTCGTCAACGAACCTTTATCACGTGACGAAAACGAGACAAGGCGTAACGTAAATGCTGGGCATGTGACGATGGCTATAATTAAGTGTATAATACAATATTGTTGATGAATAAAAACAAGACTAAATGTGGTTTATTGTGCTTTCACATGTTGCGTTTGCAGTGCGCAACTGATCTACGGCTGTACAACAAACAACATTTATTCTCTTTTTTATTTCAAATCAATATTTTTATTATCAGCGACTTTTATAAAATAATACAAAAAAGTTTCAGCATTGCGATTCTATTTTTACTCAGTAGTTCTAGTAGGTCTACACTCTTTCACAGACTTATTCACGTTTAAACTCAATACACATTAAAAAAACATTATTCAATGCATTACTTCTATATAGATTTCTATATTAAGTTGCTCAAGCAAATGGCAAAACATTTAAAAATGGTCTATTTTGAATTATTTTTTGGATTGGTGCGAGTATTCTCATTTACAAATTAACGTCTCCAAAACCATGGATATGACGATAATTCTGTTGAAACTACATCTAAATTAGTTATTGCGGGTAAAGAAGTTGAGAAGGTCAGTTCATACAAGTATTTGGGTACAATTGATGGCAAGCTTAAGTGGGTGGAAATCACAAATCTTATTATATCGAAAGGACATAAACGGTTTTATTTATTGAGGAAGCCTAAGTCCTTTGAAGTGGATAAATCCATATTGATAATATTTTATAGATCTTTTATTGAAACGGCTTTGACTTTTGCTATGATCTGTTGTTTTAATGGATTAAATGTTAAAAGTAGATCCCAGCATCAGAGCATTGCTCATTTAGGGTCAAAGAATACAGGCTCTGTACAGATAGCTTTGTCTTCTCTGTGTGAGAGGAATGTTCTTAGGAAGTCTTTGACTATCCTGGATGATACATCTCATATCTTGTTTTCAAAATCTGAACTGCTTCCCTCAGATAGGCGATATAGAGCGCCCAAATGGAGGACTATTAAAGCTTCTAGATCTTTTGTTTCAAATGCAGTTATGAGTGTAAATACTTATCTGAAACAAACATAAAGGTACTGTGAACTTAAAATAGTAGCTCGAAGTATTGTAAATGCTCAGATTGTGTGATGCGATGTTTGTGATATTTTGATATTACTACTACTACTACTACTACTACTACTTATGTTAAAATCACAAATATTTTAAATTAAAACATACAATTGACAAAAACAGCTCTCTCATACTGTAATGAGTAGATCTATTATGTGAGGAGTACTGATTGACTCCAACAGGTGGCAGTAATGTGTTGTATAAAATGAAGGCTGTCCCAATTCAATTCTCCACCCTTCGAAGGCCGTATTCGGAGGCCGGTTTGCCTTCGAATTCATTGCGGCGTGACGAAGGCTACTCTGATTCAAAAGCGACGCCAAATGCATCCTTCGATTCCCCGTGAAAGAAAAAAAGGATACACAAATGGATCCTTAGCGGCCTATCCTACCCCATAAGTCATTGCCCGCCGGTGACGACAGCATTTTTATTTTAAAAAAACGAAGGATGATTGTTCTTGTCGCCTAGCAACTGTGACAGCTACCGATGACGAGCGGGAGTAACATTTGAAGTGCACTTTTTTATATTCATCTGGGTTTTATATTCATGTAGTACGGAGCCCGGAAAGTCACACCTGTGGGGGGAAAAAAACTATTCATGGCGACAGTTTTGCACTCCGCCCTCTCCGTTTATAAACTACTCACGAATTCTTAAACTGTTCCCTCGGTTTAACAAATCGTGCCCACGGATTAATAAAACGTACCCACGAGTTCCTAATCCGCGGTCTCAGATTTGTAAATCGTGCCTTCAGTTTTTGCAATCTGAACCCACAAATTCATAAACCGCGCACGCTTTCGCAATCCGTTCCCACGGGCTTGTAAAACTCACGGTACTCACGGATTTGTGGCTCCTCCCCCAGTCTGTGCCGGATGATTCAACCAGCCTCCTGTTTAGGTGCGGGATGCATTTCATTATGTTTTAACTTCATTTTTTTCAAATGGATAATGTCTTGAATTTTCTAAAAAACGACATATATTTGTATCTTTAAAGTCAATTTTTGGGGGGAGTAAAAAGCTCAGTATAATAGAATAAGCCAAAAAAAAAAAGACTTCACATATAAAAAAAGAAAACACAAGGTTAGGTTATATAAAAACAAACATTCATAAATTATTTTATGATTGACATATTACTGCCTTCAGTGAACTCATTTATAGTTATAAACGCAAACACTACACGTGTTGTCTAACTCCAAGGGTTTGCACTACGTCACGATTTGGTCAGTTACCCGGATGCGCGGCCATATTGGAGATACTCGGATGTAAACAACAGCATGGATTGCACTGTTTATGTACTACTGAACACACTGTTACACTAATTTATGATGTCTAAACTATGGAAAAAACACATGGAAGCTGCAAAATCATATAGAGAAATGGTAAATGGACTGCATTTATATAGCGCTTTCAACAGACCCATGGCCACCAAAGCGCTTTACATATTGATTCACTCACCCATTTTGACGAACTAAAGTGAATATGTGGTAAAGATCAAGCTTCTCTAGACCTTACGGCTATTCTTCCTTCTATTTCTTATCCGACATAGGGCTACGTTCAGATTGTCAGTCCAAAAAAGGCACATGAAATCCGTTTCAAGTTACATGATGTTTTATTAACACGGTTCGTGAGGAGCAGGTGCAGATAATTAACCCAATTAGCACAAGTGAAGATCATCATTAATCAACTCAGGACACGATAAATAACAGCAGAACCCAGCTTTTGTTCCTTGACAGTTTATCAGCATCCGAACCTACACCTCATCTCCTCACTTTTAGCTCCATCTACTCTTACCAACGAGGGAACTCTGGGTTCGGGCAGAACTCCACCCGGACCACACGCCAACTACACATAACCTTTACCGTAGTAATATATGTAGATGTGAACCATATTTGGTTTGAAATCCTATTCAAATCACACATCAGGAAATCCGCTTCAGTCTGAACGCTCTGATCGGATTTCGCGTGGTATGTGACTTTCTCACGCCACGTAAAATGTAAACATCAGGCGTTGTTATAGCGAGCATGCTAAAAGTCGAACGGACACAGTCTCCATGTGATGATATCTAGGTGACAGAGTCTCCATCGGATGGGATTTATCTGACTTCAGTGACGCGAGACAGCTGGCAGATGGTCGGTTTACTGCGTTTTTCTGCTTCCTGACCCAAGCCTCCTCC
>NW_027508713.1:1570000-1610000 GCF_051911475.1 Siphateles boraxobius | reverse complement strand
AGTGAGAGTGTGTGTGTGTGTGAGTGAGAAAGTGTGTGAGTGTGTGTGTGTGTGTGTGTGTGTGTGTGTGTGTGTGTGTGTGTGTGTGTGTGTGTGTGTGTGTGTGTGTGTGTGTGTGTGTGTGTGTGTGTGTGTGAGTGAGAGTGTCTGTTTTTGTGTGAGTGAGAGTGTGTGTGTGAGTGAGACGGTGTTTGAGTGAGAGTGTGTGTGTGTGTTTGAGTGTGAGTGAGAGAGTGTGTGAGTGAGAGTGTGTGAGTGAGTGAGAGTGTGTGAGATGGTGTTTGAGTGAGAGTGTGTGTGTGTGTTTGAGTGAATGTGTGTGAGTGTGTGTGTGTGTCAGGATTTCCGTTGTCCGGAAATTACCCGACATTGGCCAGGGAAAAAATGAAATGTCCAACAAAATTAAATCTCTCTGGTCAAATTGTCCGATTATAATTGCCTAACAATCCCGATTTATCCAATCTGATTGGTTCTCGTCACCTGTCATTCAACTTTACGCTCTTGGCCACTACTGCGAGTGCGCAGGCGACTTCGACAAAACCTTGCTAAGCTGATCACTTTCGTAGAGATAATGGCAGCATTTAAACACAATTTAACCCGTCATTGATTTACAAAAAAAAAACCTTTCACAAGGCGTTCGCTGGAAAAGAAAAAAAAAAGGATAAAGGATGTCGGACCGGACCAACCCGATTTACAAATGCGGCAGCAGCCAGTGCCAGAGGACGAGCTTCACCCGGAGCTTCACCTGCGCTTGTCATGAGAAACGTGTTGGCACTGAAGTTTTGTGGACAATAACGGGGGTAAGAGACCTCAAACAGCTATCTGAAATTTATTTTCGCCCCCTCCCCCCAAAAATAATTATCACCAGCCGCCACTGCAAACATGTTGCATTCTATACAACCTGATTATGTCATGTTTTAAGTTGCATAGCCTGCCTCCAGTTTTCCTAAACTTGACTAATTAAGAGGCGATATTTGACCGGCATATCATCAAAATGTCCGTAAAATTAAACCTATGCCGGCCACTTTGAGCGGAAACTCTGGTGTGTGTGTGTGTGTGTGTGTGTGTGCGTGTGTGTGTGTGTGTGTGTGTGATTGAGTAAGAGCCTTAGTGTGGTGTATTGGCATAATGCTTATATATGCAGGATGTGTATTCATTGGCTCTCATGCTTGGGAGCGGGTATTTAAGTCACGTGATGTGAGTTGCACGTGTGGGGAATGTGATGTAATAAACCTGTGATCTGAACACCAGTAAAGTATGTTTGGTGGTTTGCCTCATGAATACATAACATAAGTTGGCGACGAGGATAAAACTGAGAGGACATGGCGCAAATCGGAAGATTGGATGAGTATAAACCAGAAGACGAGTCCTGGTCCGCGTATATGGAACGTGCAGAATTGTTTATGCTTGCAAATGATGTGGATGATACGAAGCAAGTAGCGACTTTGCTTAGTGCTGTGGGAGCGTCCACATATGGATTACTGCGGGATTTGGTTCAGCCTGAAAAGCCAAAGGATAAAACGTTGGAAGAAATTGTGAATATTCTTAAGGATCATTTTGAACCAAAGCCGTTGATAATAGCTGAACGTTTCCGATTTCAGCGTTGTGTTCAAAAGCCCCATGAAACTGTGTCCCAGTATGTTGCTGAACTGAAACAATGCGCATCTAAATGTGTCTTCGGTGCAAGTTTGGATGAGTCTCTACGTGATCGCTTTGTTAGCGGAATCCAAAGTGAAGCATGTCAATGAAGATTGCTTTCGTAGGACACACTCACGTTTGCACGAGCACTTGAAATTGCGCAGAGCATGGAAACTGCACATCGTGATACCCAGCAACTGAGGAAAACAGAGGATTCAGCGGCAGCAGTGCATAAGGTAAATGCAAAGACTGTGTATAATCAGAGACAAGTATGCTATCGTTGTAAAGGCAAAAACCATAATGCTCAGGAATATTATTTTAAAAATTCGAAGTGTCACAATTGTGGGAAGATTGGACGTATAAAGAGAGCTTGTAAAGTTAAAGAGAAAGTACATCTCAACAGTAAAGCTACTGAAAAACAAAACAAGCACAAAGTAACCGCTTATATGTATGCTGAAGAGCCAGAGCTGGAAATGTTTTCCATGTTAAGTGATACTGAGAAACAGCCTTTCCGAGTGACTTTTACTGCGAATCAGCAAGATTTGTTGATGGACATTGATACAGGAGCAGCTGTAAGCATCATTTCGCAGCAAGTGTATAAACAATCGTTTGCCCATTTGCCACTGCAGGGAGCTAAAGTAAAGTTAAAGACCTACACCGGTGAATGCATTCCAGTATTGGGTCAATTCACAACTACTGTACAATATGAGGATCAAGTGAATGAGTTACCACTAATTGTAGTGGAAGGGAATGGTCCAAACCTGTGTGGTAGGAACTGGCTCCAGAAAGTAAAATTGAATTGGAAAATAGTTCGATTTGTGAGTCAAGCTAAGCAGCCTGGGTCTATCAAAGAAGTGCTGGATAAGTATCGTGAAGTCTTTAAGGATGAGCTGGGCACTCTAAAGGACATTAAAGCTACTATTTCAGTGAAACCAGATGTTCCACCCAAGTTTTTTAAAAGTCGTCCTCTTCCCTTTGCTATGAAGGAATGGGTGGAGAAGGAAATTGATAGGCTGGAGAAAGCCAATGTGATATCTCCAGTAAAGTATAGTGAGTGGGCGGCTCCAATTGTGCCTGTTATTAAAAAAGATTCTACAATCCGCTTATGCGGTGAGTACAAAGTCACTGTCAATCAAGCGTCCAATACTGAAATGTATCCCCTGCCACGGATTGAGGACGTTTTGGCCACTTTGAGTGGAGGAAAGTTGTTTTCCAAGATTGACTTGGCACAAGCATATCAACAGGTTTTACTGGATGATGATTCCAAGAAGTATGCGACAATCAACACCCACAAGGGATTATATTTGTATAATCGCCTAGCTTTTGGCATCAGTTCAGCCCCTTCCATTTTTCAACGTATAATGGAAACTTTGATGAAAGATCTGAAAGTAATTGTGTATCTGGATGATTTGTTGATTACAGGTCATGATGAACAAGAACATCTAACAAACCTTTGTAAAGTCTTACAGCGTCTTCAAGAGTCAGGCTTGAGAGTGAAGGAATGTAAGTGTGAGTGGGGACAAACACGAATTGTATACCTGGGCTATGTGATTGAATGAAAAGGGGTGTATCCAACGAAAGACAAGGTAAAAGCCATTCAAGATGCACCAACACCTTTAAACGTAAAGGAACTGCGAGCTTTTTTAGGCTTGGTAAATTATTATGGACGGTTTGTACCAAATCAGAGCACAGTGTTGGCACCACTGTATAGACTGTTGAAAGAACAAACTACTTGGTGCTGGGGGAAAAAGGAACAAGATGCTTTCAAAAAGTGTAAAGAATTGCTCACAAGTGACAAAGTGTTGGTACATTATGATCCACAACTGCCTTTGACTTTAGCATGTGATGCTTCAGCTTATGGAATTGGTGCAGTGCTTCAGCACATTATGCCGAATGGTGAAGAACATCCCATTGCATATGCTTCATGGACGTTGTCCCCCTGCTGAAAAGAAATATTCACAGATTGAGAAGGAAGCGTTGAGTGTGATTTATGGAGTAAAAAAATTCCATCAATATCTTTGGGGAAGATCTTTTAATTTGATAACGGATCATATACCATTAGTGACTCTGTTTGGAGAACATAAACACTTCCCAATGATGGCTGCCGCTCGTATTCAGCGGTGGGCTATAATTTTGTCTGCATATGATTATCATATCATGTATCGCAAGGCAGAATGTCATGGAAATGCAGATGGCCTGTCACGAATTCCACTACCTGAAATTACGGATGTGGGAACCGAAGCCATTTCAGAAAATATCAACAGTCTTTTGACAAATCATCTTCAAGAAGCTCCTCTAAATGCAGCACAGATTGCCAGAATGACAAGAACAGATCAAGAACTTTCTAAAGTTTTTCGTTATGTCATGGAGGGGTGGCCAATTGAAGTGTCAGATGATTTGAAAATATTCTATGTGAAAAGAGATGAACTGTCAGTGGAACAGGGATGTCTGTTATGGGGCACACGAGTGATTGTACCCTTCAAGTTTCGGAAATCAGTGTTACATGAAATTCATTCAGGACATCCTGGCATTGTTAAAATGAAAGTGCTGACTCGTAAATTTGTGTGGTGGCCAAAAATTGATGCAGATGTTGCCCCCCTGGCCTGATGAGTGTTGGGGGGGGGGGGGGGGGGGGGGGGGGGGTGAGTGTGATTTTATATCCTGTATGTATAAACAATGAGACGAAAACTTTAGCTTCTGTTCAGCTCAACTGCAGTATTTATTCTGCTTCCACAAAGGAAAAAAAATAATGTTTGACTCCTTGAGGTAATAAACAAAATGCTTGGAGCCTCAGGTATTTCACAGTATCACCATATCTTCAGAAAATACCAAAATATATTTGAAATAATAATAACGGAAGCACAGTAAAATAAAACATATTAATGTCCATACTTTTCATTGTGCTTCAATTGACATGAATTGTATATTGACCAGTTGAACAACAACATGTTTTACTTGTTCTCATTTGTTCTTGTTATAAACATTAGTTCTATCATATTACACAAATGACTAAATTTGCATCACTTTTAAAGTCAACTACTGTTTAAACACAGGAAAAACGTTTAACATTATGTGTTATACACACACATTAGCACTAAATGCATTTCCAGATCAGTTAACATAAAACGAGACCATTCGCGTTTCTATTGTTTACTTTGTTACTCGTAGCAACAGGTTCGCTAGCTTAGTATGGCAGTGTTAGCTGAACATCACTATTTCAGACATTACGGCAAACTACTCAACTCTAAACATTGCACGTACTCCCTACAGATTCACAACACTCTTATCTCTTATACTGAGATACATGCATACCATTTTGAGGAACATTAACCCACCTGTATGTATAAACAATGAGACGAAAACTTTAGCTTCTGTTCAGCTCAACTGCAGTATTTATTCTGCAGCGCTTGTCTCATAATGGTTTTAAGTTCCTCCCGGCGCTCAGCGCCATCTAGTGACCTCTATAAGTATCGCCCCACCATAGTAACAAGTACAATACCATGAAATTGGTCTTTTCGTAACTATTTAGTACACATTTTCATAAAAAAAAATATATGGGTGTCTATTTTTCCCACATTGTTTATTTTTGCGATAAATTGTAGTGCAATAACCTGTATTAACTCAATTACCTTTTTTATCTCTTATGCCTAACTTTGAACACTTTTTTAACCCTTTACACTCTCCCCTGTTTTTTTTTTTTTAAATGTCTCCTGACATTTGACTGTGTGTCTTAACATGTACGTGAGTCTGTGATATGTCAATATGCTTGGGTGAAGCAGTAATAGTAAGGGTGTGGATGTGTGAAGTACGGAAGAGGAACAGTATTGAGATGACTTAGGAGAGGGTAGCTTGGCAGTAGTGAGTTTACCCCTGCATTCTGTTGCTGGTAAGATGGCTGTCCCAGTGTACCATAGGTGAACAGTTTTCTTGGCCTGGCTGTCCTTTGGGATCTTCGGACTGCCTCCACCTCCAATTGGTGTTCATCCTCCTCCACTGCTATGCCCACTTGCGGCCTGTCCTGTTGCTCTTCCTCCACTTGATGTTCATCCTCCACTGTGAAATCCTCAAGAGCTCTGTCCTGTGTGTGTGATGTGTTCTGAACATGATCCTGGGTGTCTATGTCCTCTCTGACAATAGGGTGAAATTCACAAGCATCAGCCCTTAGCCTTTGCTCAGTCTGAGGATGGTGCACTGCTTGATGATGCTCTGCCTGTTGGGATCTCACCAACCTGTAGCATGGGATCTGCTGGTAAGTGTATTCCTCATCAGAGCTGTCTGTGTTTTCTTCATGAGTCTCTGCAATGGTTTGTTTCTGTTTTTTCAACTTTGTTTTTCCTTTTGGACATGGTGCAGGAAGTGTTTCCTCCAGTGGCAGTTCGTTCACCGGCAAGAGTAGGTTCCTGTGTAGCACACGCAGGGTTTTGGGTCCCTTCTCAGGTTGCACTTTGTAAACGGGTCCATTATCAACTCTCTCCACAACACGGTGTACTATCTGCTCCCAGTAAGCCCGCAACTTTCCAGGCCCGCCTCTCTCTGACAGGTTTTTTACCAGCACTCGGTCGCCTGGCTGCAGAACAACACCCCTGACTGCTCTGTCATACTGACTCTTGCCTTTGGCTGAAGATTTTTCACTGTTGTTTGCAGCAATTTCATATGCAGAACGCATCCTCTTTGCCCATTTCTGTGCATATGTCTGTCGATCGGATGACTCAGGCTCTGTCTTTGGTGGGAACAGTAAGTCAACAGGTAAGCGTGGAGGTCGCCCATATAAGAGGAAGAATGGGGAAAAGCCGGTGGCCTCATGCCTTGTGCAGTTGTAGGCGTGCACGACATGGGGTAGGTGATCTTTCCACTGACTCTTTTTTTCCTCTTCCAGGGTACGCATCATCTGCAGAAGTGTGCGGTTCAATCTCTCCACAGGATTACCTTGTGGGTGGTACGGTGTGGTTCTTGAATGACCAATACCAGCCAGCTGCTGTAACCTGTTGAACAAACTGTTCTCAAACTCCTTCCCCTGATCATGGTGGAGCTTCTCAGGATAACCATAGCGAGGGATGAAGTCTTGAAATATCTTATCGGCTGCTGTTTTTCCCGATTTGTTCCTTGTTGGGTATGCTTGAGCAAAGCGTGTGAAGTGGTCAACTAGGACCAGGATGTACTCATAGCCTTGACTTTGCTCCAGGTGGAGATAGTCGATACACACTAACTCAAATGGACTGCTTGTGGATATGTGTCCCATGGGCGCTCTCTGTGGAAGATTGGGGCGTTTCTGTTTAATGCAGCTGCATCTTTTGTTTACATAGTCCTCTATATCCTGCTGCATATTTGGCCAATAAAACCTCTCGCGGGCGAGATGAAATACTTTCTCTGCACCCACATGGCCCATGTCATTGTGCAGGGTCTTAAGCACCATGGGTTTCCACTTCTCAGGGAGGACGAGCTGCCTGTGTTGTTCAGTCCGCCTGTAGAGAATTCCGTCATCCACTTCTAGCTTATTCCATTCATACAGCAGTCTCCTTGTCTCTTTCCTCATGTTTCTTTTTTCCATTTTGTTGGGAATCCAGTTTTGAAGTTTTAAGGAAACAACTTCTGAGATAGCAGATTCCTCTTGCTGTGCTGCCCGGATGTTTTCTGATGGAACACTGGAAATACTTGCGGATGGGACAACCTCTGCACTTCCACCTTCCAGCTGCAAGGCTGCAACCCAAGGTACGTCACTTTCTTGAAGTGCTTTGCTGCCTTGCCATACTGCAGACACAACCTCAGGTGACATGGTCTCCGTGTGGTCTTTCATGCCGTCCTGAAGTTCCACAGGATACCTCGACAGTGTATCTGCGTCTGTGTTCATCTTCCCTGGCCTGTACTTAATATCGAAGTGAAAGTCGGCCAGTTCACCAACCCATCTGTGTCCAACCGCATTTAGTCTGGCAGTGCTAAGGACATATGTCAAAGGGTTATTATCCGTGAAAACTGTGAATGTTGGGGCATAATACAAGTAATCACGAAACTTGTCACAAATGGCCCACTTGAGAGCCAAGAACTCAAGTTTACCGGAATGAAGGTGGTAATTTCTCTCGGCAGGTGTAAGAGTTCTGGAACCATACCCAATGACCCGCAACTTGTTGTCCTGACGCTGATATAGCACTGCTCCTAATCCTTCATTGGACGCATCAGTGTGCAGTATAAATGGGAGGTTGAAGTTTGGGTAAGCTAAAATAGGTGGATTAGTCAACATGTCAACTAGCTTGGCTACTACATTCCTGTGCTGTGCTCTCCATGTGATCGGGGTTCTGGATGGGAGTTGTCCTTTATCTGCTTTCTGAGCTCCGCCTTTACTTTTATTCGTCCGATTTTTGGTGTGACTTCCGTCTGTTTCCGTGGGTTTCTGCAGCAGTTCAAACAGTGGCTTAGCAAGTCGAGAGAAGTCTTGGATGAAGGAGCGGTAGTACCCCAGAAACCCCAGCAAGGACTTAACATCTCCAACTGTGCGAGGCTCTTTTTCTTTGAGTGCTATCACTGCTGCCAAATCCTGTGGATCAATCTTGACTCCTTCCCCGGACACCAATCGGCCAAGGTAACGAACCTCTCTTTTAAACAGCTCACACTTGGTTGATCTTAGTTTGATGCCGTGTTCTCTCATGCGACTGAGAACTTGTCTGAGGTGGTGTATGTGATCCTCAAAGGACATTGAGTAACACAGCACATCGTCGAGGTATGGAGCACAGCATTCATCTCGAATACCTTCCAACACACCCTCAATACACCTCTGGAAAGCCGCAGGTGCGTTCGTCAAGCCAAATGGTATCCTTATCCATTCATACAACCCCCAGGGTGTACTGAAGGCTGTAAGGTGTCTGGATTCCTCGCTCACGAACCCTTGGTGGTACGCGCTGCCTTGATCCAGGATGGAGAACCATGTGTTGCCCCCCAAACTGTCAAGCAGGTCTTGGATTCGTGGCAATGGATGACGATCTGGAACGGTCTTCTGGTTCAGGCCTCTGAAGTCTACACACAGCCGCAGACTCTGATCCTTCTTCCGGACACAAACAACTGGAGACGAATATGAAGACACAGATTTGCGGATCCAGCCTCTGTCTAGGAGATTCTGCACATACTCTTTCACCTCCTTGTATAAGGGCTTAGGTATGGAGTTATAGCACCTTTGAACAGGGTTGTTGTCCACCACATTGATTTTCAGCTGTAAGCCGGGTATACAACCGATGTCTCCTTCTCCTTTTACAAACACATCAGACTCCTCGAAAAGCATCTGGCGCACAATCTCCTGCTGTTGCTGATCAAGATGTTCTAATTTGACCGGGGGATGCCACTTTTCTTGTGTGTGAGACTCTACTGAGCCGTCCGTTCTGCTGCTGGTACAGCTGCTTGGGCTAACCTGTGCGACACACATGTATGTATCACTTTTCGGCTTTGCTGGCTGCTTAGCCGGGGAACACAGATTGACTGGTTTGCTGTCAACAATTTCTTCTATACAGCCTAAGACTGTCCTTGGTGGCAGAAAGATGTCATGCTTGGTGGAGTTGCAGATGGAGATTTTCACAGCTTTGGAGGCACCACAGGGCACATCAACTAACGCAGGAAATAGTTGTAGACCCTCCGGTAAGACACATTCTAAGGTGGGTTCAAAAAGCATTGTTCCTCCCTGTGGCCATGATCTGACACGACACTTCAGTTCATGTATTTGGCCACTTGGAACTGTAAGACCTTTCTTCCCCACTCTAATGATGTCATTTGCAGGCTTTTTTTTGGCTGGAGTATCACTAATTACGGAGACAATGGTTTCAGCTGTATCTCGATGGAGCTTTAATGCCTCTGCTAGCAAATCACATAGACTGACACTTCCTGGCTCTTCCAGGCTCTCTAAAATGATTTCCTCTATCACATTGAACCCTAGCAACAGGCCACTAACACAGCTCTGACTGACTAGCATGGGTACATTAATGGCTACTTGACCATGTCTTGCACTTTTAATTTCCACCAATATTTCAGCCCACCCTTCAAAAGGTACATCTGTGCCATTAGCAGCTGTGATTCTGAGTGGATTATCTGGTAGTAGTTCTGTGAGTGGCAGAATTTTAATGTCGGGTAAGTGTTTCTTTAGCCAGGACTTTTCCAGTATCGTAACCTGAGCTCCACTATCTAGTAGCGCGTCAGTCTGCACACCATTGAGAGTACAGGTTAGCAAGCACTTTCTGCCTATCAGCTTTGCTAAATGATTTCCTTTTCTTACTCTGTGTTTCAATGGTGATGGACAATTAGTGGGAGCCATGGAGTCATGGCTGGTTACGGAAGCAGGGGACTCCGGCTCTTGTTTGGTCACTGGTGGTCCCTCCCCAGTGACCCCATCACGTTTCCCGCTGCCTTAGGCTTTGACAGGCAGCCCACAGCTCGGTGCCCTTCCTGGCCACACCTGAAACAGTGGTTGCAGCTTGCAGTCCCTCGAGCTAAACATGGCTTGCATTTCCCCCTTGTGGCGGACTTGGGTGGCTGCACCGTACTTATGGGGTTGGCTTGTGACGGCACTGGAGTGCTGGCTGTAGGGATGAGAGCCTTCTCTATAGTTTTCGCTAAGGCTGAGACATGTGCTGTCAGTTCGTGTATAGCTGTGCGGTTCGCCTGGACTTCAGGTTGAGTTTGAAGAACACTGGCTTGAACTTCAGCTGGAGGCTGGACTGCATGTTGTCTCTCCCGTTGTTGCGTGGCATTGACTGTGACTGTTTTGGTTTTGTGTGTCTGACCTAGGCGTGCCTGTCTCTCAACCTCTTCACTAACTGACTTTGTCATTATCTCTAAGATGAAATCATCAGTTACACTTGGATTGGTAAAGAGGGGTTTAAGGTCTCGCCTCACATGTGCATATTTCTCACTTATACCCTGATACAGCGAGTGAAGAAATACCCCATGGACAAGTTTGTCGTCATATTGAAACTCTGAGCTACCTTGCTGAGTGGCAAACAATATTCTCTGTTTAAGCCCCATTAACCGGTACATGAACTGTTGTGGGCTTTCTCTGTCCTGTTGTTTGGTATTGCTAAGCTCCTGAAATAACTCTGCACTACTCTTGTCTCGTAAGTGTGCTCTGAGGAACCGCTTAAGCTCAGCTACAGTTAACCCATCTTTAGTCATCAGCATGTCTTTGAAAGTACCAGGCTTGATTATCTTTAGAACAGTACGGATTACTTCTGCCTCTGTGAAATTCTCAGATATCCCTTCATCAATCTGCCTACACAGTGAGCTATAGCTAACATCCGAATCTGAGTCAGAAATCTGTCCACTGTGTATCTTGAATTCTCTACGAGGCAGTAAAGCAGCAACGTCCGTCAACTTTATCACATCAGTTACCTGGCTGGCTACAACTGATAATTTGTCTGCCTTAACATTCACTACTGAAGGTGCCACTAATGATTCAGTCTCTGCCAGTAACTCACGTTGCTCTTCTGCAGCCGCTGGAGGTTGTTGCCGTTCAGTGATGAGGTCGTTGAAGACTAGCAGGCGGGTCATGCCTTGGTCCTCTTGACTTGCCAACTCGTCACCTTTCAAAAAGTCCACGATGAAGTCATAGAGTTCCACCTCCGTTGCATCATCCCCTGGTAGATCTTCCTTCACCTCATCCTTGATGGAGGCTGCCAGCTTGTGAAGTACATCTGTCTTGGCGGAGTTGATCAGCTGATGGAGCTGCCTCTGGATTCCCCTTCGCAGTTCTTGTAGAGCAGACATCTCTTCACCTCAGGAGTCGCTGGTGTGGCACGTTGGTCCAGGAAGTTGACGTCAGGTTCATTTATTGGTGATTAGCTGCCATCAGGAAAAGGCGCTAATCCCGGACGAGCCCCCAAAATTGTTGCCCCCCTGGCCTGATGAGTGTTGGGGGGGGGTGAGTGTGATTTTATATCCTGTATGTATAAACAATGAGACGAAAACTTTAGCTTCTGTTCAGCTCAACTGCAGTATTTATTCTGCTTCCACAAAGGAAAAAAAATAATGTTTGACTCCTTGAGGTAATAAACAAAATGCTTGGAGCCTCAGGTATTTCACAGTATCACCATATCTTCAGAAAATACCAAAATATATTTGAAATAATAATAACGGAAGCACAGTAAAATAAAACATATTAATGTCCATACTTTTCATTGTGCTTCAATTGACATGAATTGTATATTGACCAGTTGAACAACAACATGTTTTACTTGTTCTCATTTGTTCTTGTTATAAACATTAGTTCTATCATATTACACAAATGACTAATTTGCATCACTTTTAAAGTCAACTACTGTTTAAACACAGGAAAAACGTTTAACATTATGTGTTATACACACACATTAGCACTAAATGCATTTCCAGATCAGTTAACATAAAACGAGGCCATTCGCGTTTCTATTGTTTACTTTGTTACTCGTAGCAACAGGTTCGCTAGCTTAGTATGGCAGTGTTAGCTGAACATCACTATTTCAGACATTACGGCAAACTACTCAACTCTAAACATTGCACGTACTCCCTACAGATTCACAACACTCTTATCTCTTATACTGAGATACATGCATACCATTTTGAGGAACATTAACACACCTGTATGTATAAACAATGAGACGAAAACTTTAGCTTCTGTTCAGCTCAACTGCAGTATTTATTCTGCAGCGCTTGTCTCATAATGGTTTTAAGTTCCTCCCGGCGCTCAGCGCCATCTAGTGACCTCTATAAGTATCGCCCCACCATAGTAACAAGTACAATACCATGAAATTGGTCTTTTCGTAACTATTTAGTACACATTTTCATAAAAAAAAATATATGGGTGTCTATTTTTCCCACATTGTTTATTTTTGCGATAAATTGTAGTGCAATAACCTGTATTAACTCAATTACCTTTTTTATCTCTTATGCCTAACTTTGAACACTTTTTTAACCCTTTACACAGACATAGAAAGAATTTGCAAGGAATGTCAAATCTGTCAACAGGAACAAAGGACGCCAAGTCACGTCCCTCTTCATCCATGGGAATTCCCGGGTGAGTGTTGGAGAAGGTTGCATGTGGATTTTGCGGGTCCTTTCCTGAACAACATGTTCATGATCGTTGTTGATGCTCATTCTAAGTGGTTAGAAGTTTTTCGTATGTCACAGATCACTTCTCAAGCTACAATTACCAGACTGAAGAGATTGTTTTCTGCATATGGATTACCTGAAGAAATAGTGACTGATAATGCAACAACTTTTACTTCTGATGAATTCCAAAGATTTGTGAAACAGAATGGTATTGTGCATACCAGGAGTGAACCTAAGCACCCAGCCACAAATGGATTGGCAGAAAGATATGTCCAGACATTTAAGAGAGGTATGAAGAAATTGACTAATGAATAAATGTGCATTGATGATAGACTGTCTTTATTTTTGTTACGATATCGCACAACTCCTAATTGTACCACAGGTCAGTCACCATCTGATTTATTTTTAAAGAGACAAATTCGCACCAGGTTGGATTTCCTGAAACCGAACATTCATGAAATGGTTCGTAGAAGACAGTATTTGCAGAAAAATCAACATGACTATCGCGCAAGAGAGAGATCCTTTGCTGTGGATGATTCTGTGTTCCTGCGAAGTACAGTGGAAGGAGGTCCAAAGTGGTTATCTGGAGTGATTACACATCAGACAGGACCTGTTTCGTACAAGGTACGTGATCCAATAACGGATACTGTGTACAGACGGCATGGTGATCAACTGAGACCACATACTTCATCCTCAGAGATTCCAATGCCACAGGAGGAAAAGGAGACTGCTCAATATGTTGAACCACATGATCTACCTCAATATGCGGAACTCAATGGTCAAGATTCTGGATTTGCTGGAACTCCAGTAGGTACATTTGACTCTAAAGTACCTTTTGAGCAATCATTGAACAACCCAAGTCCAGTGGGTCTGCGTCGTTCTAAACGGACTATTACATTACCGCAACATTTTAGAAATTGAGAATTTGAACTTATGTGGTGTGTTGTTTTTAATGGGGGAGGTAATGTGGTGTATTGGCATAATGCTTATATATGCAGGATGTGTATTCATTGGCTCTCATGCTTGGGAGCGGGTATTTAAGTCACGTGATGTGAGTTGCACGTGTGGGGAATGTGATGTAATAAACCTGTGATCTGAATACCAGTAAAGTATGTTTGGTGGTTTGTCTCATGAATACATAACACTGAGTGAGTGAGAGTGTGTGTGTGAGAGTGAGTGAGTGTGTGTGAGTGTGCGCGCGTGTGTGTGTGTGTGTGTGTGTGTGTGAGAGAGTGTGTGTGTGTGTGTGTGTGTGTGTGTGGATGTGTGTGTGTGTGAGAGAGAGTGAGAAATTGTGTGTGTGAGAGAGAGGGAGAGTGTCTGTGTGCGTGCGTGTGTGTGTGAGAGAGAGGGAGAGTGTCTGTTTGCGTGTGTGTGTGTGTGTGTGTGAGAGAGAGAGGGAGAGTGTGTCTAGAATACAATAGAATTGTTTGAAATTATTGATATATAAAGAGAACTTATGTTCGTAATTCTGAGTATGTGAATTTTTGTGTAATCCACTGATAGTGTACAGAACAATTTAATTCAAATTTAAAGTACAATTAAAAGTATATTTCAAGTATAATAATTAATACCTAAATAGAAACATCGTAGTGTACTTAAAGTGCAAATATAATTAGTAAACCTTGATTTTAAGTCCACTTAAAGAAAACTTGTAGCATAAAACTACTAAACTGAGAGCACACTAAAAGAGCAACAATAATATATAATTAGTAAACTACAAGTATGTTAAGTTCACTCAAAGTAAACATGTAGTATAAAACTACTAAACTAACAATTTACTGAGTACACTAAACATATAGGCTACTGTTATTTATTACATTTTTTTTTCATTTAATTACTAAATTAAATTTAAAAAAATATATATTTTAATTTTGGGCCAGTAGTCCTACTGAAGGTTCCATGTTAGGTCTACTCAAACATAATGAAATGTATAACATTAAAAGAAAAAAAAAAATAGCAATAGTAATTAAACATTTTTTTAAATAAATAACAGTCTATGTTTACATAAGGCAAAATGTTTCAAATCTGTCTGAACTGATCCCCTGTCTTTTCACTTTTCCTTTCTTCATAATTTTGTTACAGTTACAAGGTTTAGCAAATGTTTGTTGATTTTCTTAGCTTTTATTCACATCTCATTTAGCCTAGGCTACACAGTAAACTCCTCAGATGCAGATGTTTTCTCTCGAGGGCATCATTGTTCGTTCCCACGGCAACATTGAGCTTCAGTGCTTCTCACAGCTACCCTTAGGAGTTATTAACTCGATTAATTACAATAGAAGCCGTTAGCCGAGAATTTGATATGCCTATGTATATATGTAGTATATGCATATCTCATGATATGCAGCATGTCAAGAGTAGCAGATTCAGAATTTGTTTCGGTTAATATATATCAGCGACCATAGACATCATATAGAGACTAGATGCCCTATTGGCCGCTGTGACGCAAGAAATGCAGCCGCCATCTTAAACTGGTCATACTCCTATTTGCGTTGCATAGCAGCAGTAGATGCCGGAGCACTGTGCAGCATATTCCTGCTCACATCGGCGGACCATCACTCGGGGATTACTTTTCACAAGTAACATTTAACATTCCCGTACTATTGGTTGTATTTTGTGAACAAAATATTCAATGTGTCCTGTATCGTAGCTACGTGTATGACCTTTGCAGCAAAAAACCCCGCGTGAAAATCAGTTCGGTATTCAGTGAGATATGATTAATTAAATGCGCTGACAGCTCATTGCACCTGCCAAACAGATTACACTGAGCGGAGCGGGTGACCGGTTTAAGATGGCGGCCCCACGGCCCGTCCGCGCCAATAGGCAGTAGCGGTCGATAGGGCGTCTATCTATATGATGTCTATGGGGGCGACGACGACGACGACGATACCTTGCACGCTCCCTTACCTCTCTGCCGTGCGCGCGCTGTTACGTGTGACGCAGCCGACACATGATGTGATGACATCATCGTTTCACAAAATATACGGCACCGCAAGGGTGTCGTTTTCAGATTTATCCACTTTGGGACCCGGTTTCAAAAAATAGCGGTTTCACTCTCCCAAAACGCCGGATCCGTGTGGACGAAACGCCAATACGATAAAAAATGTATACATATACAGCGAAACGCGTCTTCGTGTGGACGGGCCCTAAGTTAAGGCTAGCCTAGATAAATACAAACTAGCGGGAGAAATAAGCCAGGCCACTGTTTCTCCCGCTGATCCCGAATTCTACATTTAGCACACACTGTTAGACCTTAGCAGGGTTTTTTACAGTAAAATACTGGCAACACTGTTTTAATGGGAAATGGTATGATATTGTCAGAATTTGGCCTTTTATTTACAGCAAGTGTTAACAGTGCAGTTATTAACAATAAAAACTGGCACTTCGGGTGAAAAATGTCGTCCTGTGTTTCAGTATTTTAAACTTCTCCTCAGCGTGCATGCAGTGTAGGCCTACATAAAGCAGTTGCATCAATGAAATGAACGTAAAGTTAGTCCACGGCCACACCCCCGTGCTAATGGTACCGCCCACGGCGCAAATTACGAAAAATAGAAAATCGGTTAGATTTCATTTATTCTAATGTTTGTTTCTGAAGTCACAATTTAGCAGAAGTAAAATTGAAAAAAGGGGAGAAAAAGGCAACTATCCATTGATAATGTAACTGGAAAAACAAGAAAAATTAATGTCTGGTTTCAATTTTTCATTTTTGCATTTGCATTGTATGGTCTGAAAACTGAATTGTGAAGCGTTACACGGACCGTTTAAGAATCAACGTTTAAAACTCCAATAATTTAGTCAACTAATTTTATTTTTTTAATTTTAATGTTATACAGTATATGCTCAAATCTTTCCTCACATTATTCACAGTTATGTAAGTTCAGTATTTTTTCTTTCTTTTCCAGATGTGCGTGTGTGTGTTGAGTTGATTAGTCATCACAGGAGGAGCCCTAAAACTAGTTCAAGAACAAAACATTGCTTCATTTCTGCTCAGTGAGTCACATGGCTTGACATAGGCTAGGCCTGATGAAAGTGCACTCAGGCAATAATTCAGTCTGATTCACGGCATTTAGAAGGAAACACACACTATCCGCTCACTGCCTACTGTGCACTCAATATTCATTTAGCAAATCATTAAAAAAGTAAATTTTTTATGCAGTTTTGTTTGCACTTGTAAACAGTCAATTTGATCAAGAAGTCAAGAAAGATGATATATCAATGTCTTGGAATGGAAAGGCAAGGCAAGGCAATTTTTATTTATATAGCACATTTAAGCAGTGATGCAATTCAAGGTGCTTTACAAAGTTCAAAACATAAAATTTAAAAGCAACATTAAAAATAAGATTTACAATACAGTACAGTAAATAAATGGATAGGTTAAAAATAAGCAACATTAAATAAATAGGTCTTCAACCTTGATTTAAAAGAACTGCAAGTTGTTGCAAACTTAGTTATCAGGAAGTTTATTCCTGATATGTGGCGCATAAAAACTGAACGTTGCTTCCCCCTTTTTAGATCTAATTCTGGGGACAACAAGCAGACCTGTCCCAGATGATCTGAGAGGTCGCTTACAAGCAAGTCCGAAATATAACTAGGTCCTGAACCATTTAATGATTTATAAACCAGTAGGAGTACTTTAAAATCAATTCTATGTGACTCGGGAAGCCAGTGTAAGGATTTCAAAACCAGAGTAATATGATCCATTCTCCTGGTCCCTGCGAGGACCCGAGCAACAGCATTTTGAACCAGCTGCAACTGTCTAAGGGTGTATTCACACCTGCCTTGTTTGGTTCGATTGAATCGAACTCTAGTTCGTTTCCCCCCTTGGTGCGGACCTTTTGGGCAGGTTTGAATACAGCAATCGAACTCGGGTCCGGACCAAACAACCGAACCGAGACCCAGCTGAAGAGGTGGTCTCGGTACGGTTCCAAACGAACTCTGGTACCGTTCGTTTACGGTGTGAACATGAACCGACCCAATTGCAAGAAAGCACTGCGCCTTTGAGTTAACAGGCTTACGTAGTCGGAGTTGCGTTATGGGAAAGTGATCTGTTGTAGCCTACTACATTCCATTCCGGCGCGCTGCTGGCCACACGATACTGTTGCGCGTCTTTCTGCGCGTCGTGTGTGCATCATTGGAATGGAATGAATGAATGAATGAGTGACAGGGCTCTCAAGTGTCACGCATTGAGCATGACAGTCACTCATTTCGGTCTTTTGTCACGCTCTCCCGCCACACATTGTATTTCTCACGCTGAAAAACTATTTGTAATATATTTAATATGCCGCAGTGCCCAAAACTCTGTCCGCGCCGCTCTCACTGTGGAACCGGTGTCGTGCCGAAAAGTGATGGTCTGCCGAAAATTGATTGCATTATTTATTGCAATAAGTAGAGGCTTCAATCATTTTCTTGTTAATAGAATACTGCATTTTATGGGTTGTTTTCGACATGTAAAGGTATTTTAACAGGTAAAAAAGGCTGGATTGGTTGGTACACAGCAGGTAATGCAGTCATAGATAATTGCAAAAGAGATCATGTCTTTATTTTATATCAGCAGTAAGTCATGTTATTATAGGCTACAGTCCGTTTTCCAAATACAAACACGTATTCCATCGGCAACAACAGGCTTCTATTATTATTTCCTATAATCACGTAAATGTCATACCTGATTAAGCTATAACCTGCAAACACTTATTTGGCCACAATTGTTATTATTATGTTAAAAGAAACGTTAAAGTATCACACAGACATACCTTTGCTATTAGGCCTACCACGGACATAAACTGATGGTTGTTTGCACGTTATTTCTGTTTGATCCAGCTGTAGACGTAAAGAGACTGGGCGCAATCAATTTTCGGCGGACCATCACTTTTCGGCACGACACCGGCCGAAATGTATCTGGGTAAGATTTAACGCAACAACCAATGACACCGCGTCGGCACGACACACGTGAGGTTTTGTTTACAAATTTTGGTTCACTTGCAAAAAGAGCAGTGTGAAAGCGAACCGTACCAAAAAAAAAAAACCAAATTTTTTTATTTATTTGGTCCGGACCAAAGCAAGTGAACTATCGGACTTTCCTGGTGTGAATACACCCTAAATCCTGTTGGCGCATAAAACCTTTAACCCTTGCTATATTTTTAAGATGGTAGTATGCAGACTTGGTTTCAGCCTTAACATTATTGTTAAAGTTCAGGTCTGGATCCATAATTACGCCAATATTTCTCGCTTTGTCAGTTGTTTTTAGCATTGTTGTTGTTTGGAGATGAGTGCTGACTCTTAGGCGTTCGTCTTTTGCTCCAAAAACAATCACCTCAGTTTTATCCTCATTTCATTTAAAAAAATTCTGGCACATCCAATAATTAATTTCTTCTATGCACCTAGCCAATTCCTGTATTGGCCTATAATCTCCGTGTGACAAAGTTATGTAGATTTGCGTGTCATCCGCATAACTGTGAGAGCCAATATTATTGCTTTCCATAATTTTAGCTAGAGGAAGCATGTAAATATTGAAGAGCAGAGGTCCCAAGATGGAGCCTTGGGGAACTCCACACGTCATATCTAAATGCTCCGATGTATAATTACCTATGGACACGTAGTAGTTTCTGTTTTTTAAGTAGGATTCAAACCACTTTAAAACTGAACCAGAGAGGCCTATCCAGTTTTCCAATCGGTTTAAAAGTATGTCGTGGTCGACCGTATCAAAAGCAGCACTGAGATCTAGCAATACTAATACTGTAGTTTTGCCATAGTCTGTGTTTAGGTGGATGTCATTAAAGACCTTAACAAGAACCGTCTCAGTGCTGTAATGTGGTCGAAAACCCGACTGGAAGACATCAAAAATATTGTGTGTTGACAAAAAAAGGTTTAGTTGTTGAAAGACCACTTTTTCAATTATTTTACTTAAACATGGAAGATTTGATATCGGTCTATAGTTATCCATTTTTGACTCATCTAGATTATTCTTTTTTTAAAGTGGCTTGATTACTGCGGTTTTTAGGGCCTGAGGAAAGATACCTGTTTGAAGAGACATGTTTACAATCTGTAGAAGGTCTAAGAACAAACAGTTTGAAACATTTTTTAAAAAGTCTGTCGGCAGGATATCAAGACAACAGGACGAAGTGTTCAGATGTTGTATAATATCCTCCAAGTTGTCTTTGTTAACTATTTGAAATTCTGTCATATGAAAATTGATTTCAACAGAATGGTTCGATAATACATAATCTGCACATAATACGGAGGCACTAACTGATTTTCTAACTGATTGTCTAATTCTCTGAATTTTTTTACTGAAGAATGTGGCAAAGTCATTGCAGGCCTTGGTGGATAATAGTTCAGATGCTACTGCTACACTGGGGTTGTTAGTCTATCTACAGTAGCGAACAAAGCCTGTGCATTGTTATTGTTTTTGGCAATAATATCAGAAAAGAAAGACCGCCTTGCATTCCTAAGTTCCAGATTATAAATGCGAAGTCTTTCTTTATTAGGCACCAAGATGTACTTGAAGATTTGTTTTTCGTCATTTACGCTCAGTTATTCGACACTCTCTTTTTCCGGATCTAACAAGTGTGTCATCTCTCCATGGAGATCTTTTTTTACTGGAGATAACTTTAACCCTAATCGGTGCAATTTCATCAATAACATTTGTGATTTTACAATTAAAATTATTCACAAGATCATTGATCGAGGACCCAGAAACGGTGGGAGTGGAGGAAAAAAGGTGGGTGAATAATTCATTTGTACTTTCAGTGATAAACAAAGACAGTAAGAAAACTGTACGAGCACTATTACAGACAGAAATAACAGCGTTAAAAAAGATACAAAAATGATCAGATAGAGCAACATCTCTCACTACAACCTTGAAAGTGTTCAAACCTCTGGATACAATCACATCAAGAGTGTGACCTTTAGTGTGAGTGGGCTCTGTCACATGCTGAGTCAGCCCATAACTCTCAAAGACACAGTATAGTTCCTTGGTCTCTCTATCCTCAAGGTTGTCAACATGAATGTTGAAATCACCGGTGACAATCACACAGTCAAAATCAATACAAATCACAGATAGGAATTCAGAGAGGTTATCATAGAAAACTGCACAGTATCTAGGTTGCCTATAGATATTTAGAAATATAGCTCGAGGGGAAGACTTTAGCAGAAGAGCTACATATTTTCTTTATATAAAATAGCGACTCCACCTCCTCTTCTGTTCTCACTCACAAAACTGAAGTTGGGAGGGGCTGATTCAATGAGAACAGCTGCATTGTTATTATAATCCAACCATGTTTCAGTTAAAAACAAAAAATCAAGTTCATGTTGAGTAATAAGATCATTAACCAAAAACGATTTTCCTGCCAAGGACCTAACATTCAGTAGAGCTATTTTTAGTGTGTTAGTACAATCATCTGCATCATTTATTAGAACAGATTGTGGTTGGCGGGGAATAGGTAGGCTACTAAGTTAACTGAGTTTGATTGTCTCCTATTGTTGTTTTGCAGATCCATTTCTTTATATAATCTATTATTTATTCTGACTGGGATTATATAGGAGTTTTGTGGGGAAAGTCAAGTGCAATGCATTTTGGGATACAATATTCTACACAGTGTACTGTATATCGCACCATACAGATATATGCTGTCGTGAGCACTGGGGTATAGAGATGAGAAGGACTCAAATGCAGTGGTGAGAAGTGGACAAAGATTATTTAAAAACTTCCTGAACAATGTATCATTTCCGTGACACAGTGAAATAAAAGGTGGATGTGTTCACACACAGCTGTGTATATAAAGGGTAGAGGAAACGAGCGACAGGTGGGGAAGATCAGCTCGAGATTGTGCTAATTGCCAATGTTACGAGCTGCAGAAATAGGACCAAAACAAACAAAGCGGAGAGGGACCGTTGACACACCCTGTCCCGTGACATGCACGCTTGAAATACACAAGAGTACGAGTAGGGTGTGATTCTGGACACAGTCCGAGTCTCTGGTCATTTAAGGGCAAATAAATTATTCCTAGCGTGACTCACCACAATCTCGGGATATTATCATATTTAATAAGCATAACTTCCATAGAAAGTGAGCGTTTACTTTGGTGTTAGTGCTTGATAAGGGCGTTTCACACAGACAAAATAAATCGAAATGACAGTGAGAAATATGAAGATAACTCCTATGTGTCACAAGCCCTGACCTGCAGAGAGAGGATTCCTGCGCTGTAGTTTCAGATGAGTAACTTTACATGATCATCATTCTGAGTCAGGATTAAAAACAAGATAAATGTGGTGTTTCCCGCGCTCACATGTGATGACCGTTGGACTCTCTCTCTCTCTCTCTCTCTCTCTCTCTCTCTCTCTCACTGACGAGCGACCTCTACTGGAGTTGTGGCGTGTTACAAGTCAAGTCACCTTTATTTATATAGCGCTTTTACAATACAAATTGTTTCAAAGCAGCTTTACAGAGATAACAGGAAAGTAAAGTTGTAATAGTATTGTTAAATTCAAAATTAAATGTTAAATGTCCCCAACTAAGCAAGCCAAAAGCCAATGGCGAATGAAGGCGAAAAAAAAGGCGACAGTGGCAAGGAACCAAAACTCCATCAGGTGAAAGAATGGAGAAAAAAACCTTGGGAGAACCCAGGCTCAGTCGGGGGCCAGTCCTCCTTTGGCCAACAAACGAACAGTGTATGATTATGATTTAGGCGGCATAATAGGTCAGAAGTCAGATTGGATCAGAACTTTCACAATCCAGTTCATCTGGTTAGGGGTCGGAGTCATCACGCCGGTATGGAGATGAGTTTGTTGAGGTGTCCATGACGCCTTCACAGTGTTGATGAGGCTGAACTCATATTTTCCTCAGAGGATATGTTTCTGCAATGTTTTGTAAATATTTAATTTAGCAGTAGCCCTGAGATTTTGAAATAATTTTGAATAATCGCATTGAATAACACATAAAGAGTTGAATAACTAACACATTCGCGTGTTCAGGGTTCTCTAATGACGGTAAATGGTCACATGACGTGCGTGTTTTTGTGTTTTTTTATATATTTGTAGAACATTAACAGAAAGGCATTAATAAATTAAAGTTTTACAAACAAGACTGAGCTTACATTCAATCATCACATCACAAGATCTCAACATGACGTGCATGTAAACAAATAAAATATTTCATCTAGCCTATATAAGGAAGTATTTCATTTAGAGTATACATTGTTTATGACTTAATAAGTTAATACTTGTAGGCCTACTCACGAACCCCAGTTAGTGAGGCAGCCCTGGCCTCTTACAATTTGTTGTAAAATTTGTCCTTAAAATATTAAGGGGAAATTTCACGCTATAACCGGATGATCGACTTTTTAAGCTTTAACTTTTAAGACAACTGTTATAATGATGTATTTCTGATTTTTATGTCGCCTGGAAAAACAATTAAACAGAGGTGATGTAGTTATGGCTTCTACCAGCAGGGGCTTCATGGTGAGACTGGTCTGGTTTTTAATAATTATAACTATTAAAAACAGACTAAATCGCTTTTGGTCCATGGTTAGAATTGTTAATTAAACACTCAATCACCCCTCAAAGTATTTAGACTCTTAGAAAAAAGAGGTTCAATGGGGTTCAATACAGAACTGGTTCTTTACGCAATATTAAGGAACCCTTTATGGCAAAAAGGTTCTTTATAAGGAGAAATGTCTCAAATGATTGCATAATATTATTATTGTTTAATGAAGTAAAAAACAAGTGTTACCTCTTAATGTGTCCTTGCAGAAGGATTTTTTAAAAAAGTTCAGTTTAGACCTAAAATTTCCTGATAATTTACTCTCCCCCACGTAATCCAAGATGCTCATTTCTTTCTTTCTTTAGTGGAAAAGAAATGAAGGTTTTGAGGAAAAAATTCCAGGATTTTTCTCCATATAGTGACTTCAATGGAGTCCAACGGGTCGAAGGTCCAAATGTGAGTTTCAGTGCAGCTTCAAAGTCTCGACACGATCCAGCCGAGGAATAAGAGTCTGATCTAGACAAACCATCCGCCATTTTATAACTAAAGAAACATTTATATAATTTTAACCACAAATGCTGATCTTGCACTAGCGATGGGATGTGCGTGACATAGGGGGAAGAACAGATCTAGTGTTTACAAAGCCAACGTGCAAAGACTAAGTCAAACGCCATTTACAAAAATTAATTAAATAATTAAATAAAAGATAAAACAACAATGTTTGACGATTTTGAGGTTGGAGGAGAAAATGAGATGGGTTTTTTACTTTTCTGGCGCATCACAGCTAGTGCAAAATGTGCGCTGGTTTGTAGATCAGACTCTTGTTCCTCGGCTGGATCGTGTCGAGACTTTGAAGCTGCAATGAAACTCACATTTGGACCTTCAACCTGTTGGACCCCATTGAAGTCCACTAAAATGAACTACTCCTTTAAGTATTTAACTGGAAAAACAAGTTTAAAGACACTTTTTTTTAAACACATTTTTTCCTTCAGTGTCAGTGATAGCATTGCAAGACATGTGACGAGCAACTGTGTCCTCTGTGATAAATGTCAATGTTCATTCATGGTTTACGGCTTCATCAGTGACTTTATATGGCTTTAGGAAAAAACACACCAGCTGTATGGCGATCCTTGATCTTACTGAAAAGATGAATGATGCGATTGAAAAGGGGGAATATGTCATCGGTATATTCTTAGACCTTTCAAAGGCCATTGATACCATCGACTTTACCATATTACTGTATAAATTGCACCATTATGGAATTAGAGGTCAACCACTGAATTGGTTTAAGAGTTACTTACACCTGAGGCAACAATATGTAACTATCCACAAACAGACATCAGAAAATAAACACATTCAATGTGGTGTTCCACAAGGATCCATATTAGGTCCTCTCCTCTTTATTATTTACATTAATGATCTGGAAAATTCCTCAAAGATTCTTCATAAAGAAATCTTTGCAGATGACACTAACTTGTTTCTGTCACACAAAAATGGATTTGAACTTCAAAAACTACTTAACAAAGAGCTTCAGAATGTGGATAATTGGTTCAAAGTAAATAAATTATCCATAAACACCAGCAAAACAAACTACATAACATTCTGTCCAAACAAAAAACAACTTAATTTTGATGATCTAAATTTCCAGATTAAAATAAAGAGAGAGGAACTAAAGAGAGTGAAGACGACTACATTTTTGTGGGTGTCTTTATAGATGATCACCTAAATTTTAAACACCATATTGAAAATATTGTCAAAAAGCTATCGAAATATGTTGGTCTGTTCTTTAAGCTTAGACATCTGCTTCCTCATGCAATATTACTTACTCTTTATAAAACCCTCTTTGAACCCCATTTAAATTATTGCAATATTATATGGTGCAATACTTATTGTACTTACTTTTAAAAAAAATTAAATTCTGCAAAAAAAAAGTAATTCGTGCCATATCATGGTCTGATTCCAATGTTCCAACTCGTTCTATTTTTTCTAGGTACGGTATTTTAAGACTAACTGAATATAATATATTTCACAATGCATGTACTATGTATCAGGTGGTCTTTGGATTGAACGGCAGTTTATGTGAGCATGTTCCTATCCGCTATCCCCGGCACATTTACCTCACTAGAAACAAGCACAATATTATTGGTAAAAAAACGGAGATTAAAAAGCACTGGTATGAGTGTAGTGTTGGAACGAGCTGGATGAAAATTTTAAAAATTCAAGCTCTTTTTTTTTTTCTTCAAAAAAAAAAACAAAATCTCAAGAAACTTTTTTGAAATCTCAAAAATTGATTTCTTTTGATTGATTTGATTGATTTTGAAATCTCAAAAATCTTCAAAAAAAAAAAAAAAAAAAAAAAATCTCAAGAAACAACTAGCTTGTATTCATCTTCTTGATGTATGTATTACTTCTTACTCTGCATGTATGTCAGTATTACTCTTACAATCTCAAGGTAACTGTCAAACTGTAATTTCTTTGTAATTTAAATTGTAAGTGTAAATTTGTATTTGTCAAATGGGATCCCCTGAATTGAATGCCATGTATGAAATGTTTAATAATGTTTTACATTTTTTTTCTTGTTTTTTCTTTCTTTTTTTGACTGTCATGGCCCCCGAGTATAAGCTTTAGATAGCTTCTTTGGGGACCAGTTCACATGCATGATCACTTCTTTGTTCTTTGCTTTATCTCAAGTGCATATGAATATATGTATGTGTATGTGAATAAAATTCTTCTTCATATTAAAAGAGAATAATTAGTAATGCTGTATGTTTTTGGATGATGTGTTTATGAATCCTCCCAGAGTTTATGAATAATCCTTATGAAACGTTTTGTCAAGTTAAAAATATGAGCTAGTTTAATTTGAGTCAGATAATGTAATGTAATACAATCTGTGACTCACTTCTTTGTTTAGATCTTTCTGGATCTTTATCTTTCCAAAAAACATACGTCCTTCCTATTATAAAGGAAGCACCAGTCCAGTTTTCAAAACAGTTTTCAAAAGCTGGTTATGTCTATTTTGATGTTTCTGCACAAGTTCAGCAGACAGTGAGGTTCGGGATCGGATGTTTGTCACGTGTGAGGTCCACAAGGGTGAGTGTCGCTTAGCGGCTAAAGCACAGCCAGGGATTTATGGATCCAAAGCGCTCTTCTTTAGTCAGTCATTTTTATTAGGTTAAACAATGATTTGATCACGTTTTTATTTTAAGGCCCACCCAGAATTGGTCTGGTCCATCCAAAACTGGAATCCTGGCGCCGTGCCTGTGATAAATATCATCATATCATCATCCTCATGTGTCTGCGGTTAATGTTTGGATGAGTGTTTGAGAACGGATTACAAAATAGAACTGGTTTTAATATCACTTCAGTGTAACAAATTATTTTAAATGACAAAACAAGTCCTGAACTCAGGAACCTGAAAGATAAAAAAACAGACGTCGGCCTCAGCGTTAAAACACAAACCCCAACCAACAACCGATGATGATGATGATGATGCCTTTCCCTAAACTAGGCACGTCATCAGCTTCGAACAAAAAATTCAATACGATTATAATAATAAATGCATATTTTATGCAATTACTTATATTATAAAAGTTAAATCGATAGAGAAATATTACTATTATAATAATGCTGTTGTACTTCAAAATAAAGAGTATTATTGCAGTAGAATTACAATAGTATACTAATATTTACGGCTGTCTCAATTTATTTGTTTTCAAACATTAGAGCTTTTATTTTGGTGAAAAATAACTCAGAGACCTTAAGGCTTATTAGTTGACAAAAAATGTTACATTTATATTTACATTTAATCATTTAGCAGACGCTTTTATCCAAAGCGACTTACAAGTGAGAACAATAGAAGCAGTTAAACTAACAGTAGGACAACAATACGTAATCCGTTTGTAATCCGTTATAAACAATTCTCATAAATTTGATAAGATGGTTGGCGCATTTCCCAACTGGTTTATGCGTCAGACGTACTGCAAAAATAAGATTTAATGCTCCCAGGATGCTAAAAATCACAAACAAAAATTCTCATCCAAAAGCACGGCTGCATCTGAATGAATCCTAAAGGAGAAAAGTGCTTGTTGACATCTACCTGTTCACCAGCTGAACCTTGACCTCCTGGTAAACGATATACCTGTTCACCAGCTGAACCTTGACCTCCTGGTAAACGATATACCTGTTCACCAGCTGAACCTTGACCTCCTGGTAAACGATATACCTGTTCACCAGCTGAACCTTGACCTCCTGGTAAACGATATACCTGTTCACCAGCTGAACCTTGACCTCCTGGTAAACGATATACCTGTTCACCAGCTGAACCTTGACCTCCTGGTAAACGATATACCTGTTTACCAGCTGAACCTTGACCTCCTGGTAAACGATATACCTGTTCACCAGCTGAACCTTGACCTCCTGGTAAACGATATACCTGTTTACCAGCTGAACCTTGACCTCCTGGTAAACGATATACCTGTTCACCAGCTGAACTTTGACCTCCTGGTAAACGATATACCTGTTTACCAGCTGAACCTTGACCTCCTGGTAAACGATATACCTGTTCACCAGCTGAACCTTGACCTCCTGGTAAACGATATACCTGTTTACCAGCTGAACCTTGACCTCCTGCTGAACAATATTCATCATTAGGTTATTTAGGCAGGTTAGTTGAAGAAGTGTACAGCATCTGTTTGCTTTTGTTTATTTTATTTTGGTTAAAAAACATTTCTTATCTTTTTTACATGAAACACTCTCAGAGAGCGAGAAAGACCAAAAAGAGACAGAGTGAGAAAAAGACCGAAAGAGGAGACAGTGTCATCAGATCATCTACATATTCTTTAAGACTTTTTTCAACCATAAACTCATAAGTGAAAGAGAAGCATGTCCAGAGACGTTGCGTCTCTCAGTTCGTATTTACAGGAAGTTTGCGAGCATCTGTCGCCTGGTTGAACATCATCGAATCCTTGATCAACCTACTTAAACACAGGAAAGCGGGCGGAGCTTTGCATCAACGTCCTCAAAACCCGCCAAAGTGATTGGTCGGTGTCAACACCGAAGCAGACGATTGGTTGGCAGTTCGTTTGAGTTCTTTTATCCGCCACGCTGCTTAAAAACAATAGTCTGGTTGACGTGACTCGTAACCTTTGACCTCTATGACGCTGAGAGCGTGACCCCCGACTGTAGCCGCTCCCCAAGAGTGTAAGTATGTGATTTTTTTTGGCATGTATAAGAGCTGTGGTCTCTGGTGTAAGTGTTATCACATTCTGATAAAGGTCTGACACTCATACACCACACCACCCTGAACGAAAGAGATCCTGCTGAAAAACCCGCTTAATCCGGCCTGAGGTGGTTTTCAGATGGTCCTCCACCCAAAACCAGCAAACAAACCAGCTCGGCTAGGTGTGCGTTCCCCAAAAAGTATAATCGCAATTTCCATTGAACTCTATTGATAACGAGGGAACTTGCGACCATAGTTGGCTTTGGTAAACGCACCCCAGGACGGGAGACCGGATAACCACCTCAGACTGGTTTAAACTGGGTTCCCAGCAGGGAAGAGATGGAGGATGCACGAATGGAGGAAAAACTACCCGATAAGAAGACGACTTCTTAGAAAGGAGAGACTGATGTGCTTGAATGGCAGTGAGATGAGCAGGGTGGGTGTGCGGGCGACCAGGAAACAGAGACGTGGAGGAGGAAGCCAACATCATCTTCATCATCATCAACATCATCATCTAAACAGGGATCTTCCCAAGGCTTTCACCACAATGCTCTTTTTGGGAGATCTGAGGACAAGCCATAATTGTTTATCGTTATCTGCAAGTAGCTTCATACTGATTCAGGAATCTCAACGAAAACATGTCTGGTTCATATTTCACAACGGAAGTCTTTCTTAGGAGTTTTGGAGTGAGGTACGAGCCGGACATGAGGTTTCCTTGGGATTTGCCCTGATACTAATAGCGATGATGATGATGATGATGGTGATGTCGAAGTCATCCCCCCTCATTGTCCTCCTCCAGATCTGCGTGTCCTGGTCACCAGCGCCCTAGTCACAGACTGGTCACCAGTTGCATTTGTCCGTCGCCGTCCCCCTGCGAGGGCTGGAGTCCCAGTCGAGGCTCATCGTTGGTCCTGCGAGGCGGAGGCTGGTAGAAGGCGGAGATGTGCGCTTGACGTCCCGCACTGAAGTACAGCTCATCCGGCGGGAGCGTGGGGTGAGGCTCCGCCCCCAGCGCCTCAGGACTGCTGTCAGGATAGGACGAATCGCGGTCCCGTGCGTACAGGGAGGCGGAGTCAGGTCCGGCCCCGCCCACGCCGTCTGCGATCTCCGCTGAGAAGCTCTCCGAGTCCTCCTCGCTTTGGTAGAACACGGACTGGGCGTGCTCAAGGAGGCGGGGCTTATCCTGGAGGCGGGGTTTATCAGGAAGGCGGGGTTTATCCGGGAGGCGTGGCTTTTCCAGAGCTTTGTACAGCAACTCGTCCTCATCCTGCGGGGGTGGCGGAGGTGGGCGGGGCAAAGGCCGTTGCGGAGGCTCCCGGTGACCCGTCGACGTGGCGTAATTCGACATTGTCGAATTCGTTCCATTGCCGTATCGATCGGTGGAAGGCCGCAGGTTACTCTGCACCAGCTCGGATATTATCATCTTCTCCAACGCCGCCGCGTCCGAAAGATTCCGCCTCAAACCGGTTGAAGGCTCTGCCCCTCTGGGTGTCAAAAGGGCGGGGCTGACTTCTCCGGACACGCCCCCTGACCCCACAGGAACTCCCCCCAAAAGATCCGAGCTCCCTCCGTGCAGCGAATAGCTGTTGTTGTAGTTCCCGTTCAGTCGCACTCCCTCCAGACCACATGACTCACGACTGCGAGACAGGGTGCCCTCTACAGGACAGAGAGAGAAATGCTTCATTACACAACACGATTTTATTAATTAAATGTCAACATTATTTTTTTAGTTTGAACATTCTTCCTTCCCTTGCGTTCTGTAACAAATCTTTCCCTCGCGGGTCAAAATGATCAGAAGCCCTAAAATTATACTTCCTTTTTTTTTTTTGGTCCAGAAATCTTATTTTATTTCATTATGATCATATTTTTTATTGCAATTTTTTTTA
The DNA here is from genome assembly GCF_051911475.1 of Siphateles boraxobius. Classification (NCBI taxonomy): domain Eukaryota; kingdom Metazoa; phylum Chordata; class Actinopteri; order Cypriniformes; family Leuciscidae; genus Siphateles; species Siphateles boraxobius. The sequence goes on along the minus strand of NW_027508713.1, from coordinate 1,579,729 downwards.
GAGATTTTTTGTCATTTTTTATTTTATTTACCTTTACATAAACAAATAATAATTTAGTAATGTAAGCATTAAATTACATTTCTTACATTCCTTCAACTTAAATTCAAAATAACTCACAATTTCAAGCATAAACCTTTTAATTCAGCACAAAATATCTTTGCCGACCTCTTAAACAAACAATATTACATGATATTTCATGACTCTGATATTTTCTCTACAGTATGCTTTCAAATAATTTTTTGGGTAAAGTTTTAGCATTTTTCGTTTGAATTTTCTTTTCATTCTTAGGTTTTTCTATGTGTACTGAAGCATCCCCACATTCCATTCATTCCTATGGGGGTCAAATTGACCCGAGAGGGAAGGATTTGTTACTTTTTTCCAATTTCAACCACAACACTCCTAGTAGCCATTCAATTTTGTGTGTGTGTATTCGTGATTCAAGTGCGACAAAAGTCCTGGGGTCTTGGACCCCTCTTCTGATGAACACAAAATTTTTTTTTTTAAATGTCAAAAATGATTTTCCTCAAGGGAAGGATGAGGGTTACGGTAGTTTTTTCAGGATGTGACACCATTTAGTGAATATTACATGTAAATGATACTGAATGAGTGAGCGGTTTCAGACCCATGAATGTGTAAATACAGAGATGCATCCAATGCTTGCGTTCTCTCATGCACATAAAATAAGCAAAATTCACTTTTCCCCCAATAACTCCTACTCTTTCATGTCTCTCGACAGTGTGAAATGATTTACTCACCTTCACGTCATTGCAAACCAGCTGTATTTAATAAATGGACATTATTAAATTGAGCTGTTTCTCAGTCCCACAGTTCTGCTTAACTTTATTTTATAGTCTCAGTCTGCCTCTGTTATTCATGCTAATACATCATCTCTGTAGTAACAGACATCTAAAACACTGGAAAATCTGATGTGCATGTCTGAGTGTGACATAAAGGTCTTGTATAAATGAGGCACTAGTGTTTTTCAATTATTTTTGCCGTGCTTGATGTGAGTGAATTATATATTAGTGAGGTGATGATGAAGGAAATGACAGAAACACAGACAGAGAGAGAGAACGCGTGTCTCATACTTGAGTTTCTGAACGTGCCTGTACATCGGTTCACAAAGAGAGTAAGACAGGAAGAAAGGAGAAACAAGTGAATACAGATACACACATTTAGAGAAAACACACAATGTTTTTCATCACACACACACACACACACTGACCAGTGGCGTTGAAAACTGCAGGTGAGGGCGGGTTGAATGTTTCAGCCAATAAGGTGTTGTAAGGGGAGGAGCCAGAGCGGGTCTGAAGCATTGGATTGGCTAGGAGGTGATTACCCATAGTGCCTGAGGAGAAACAGCGCGGCCCTTACAGAGAGACATTTCAGCTGTGGGTCGCTGTTGTGAAATATTGCCGTTTGTGTGTGAGGTTCTGAAGAAACTATTCTAACAAATCAAAAAAAATAATAAAAATCTTGCTTGTGCCAATAAAAAAGTCCCCATGACTTTTCCATGTAAAAATGACTAATGGGGTTCAACAAAGGGTGCAGTTTTTATTTTATTTATAATATACTTTTTTATTACTCATATTTGTTATTTGCTATTACTAATAATTATTTCATATTTTTAATAAATTTTTTTTTTTTAAATTTCAAGTAAAATAGACTAACAATGGAGCTCAACAAAGGGTGCAGTTTTTATGCATATTTTTAATATATTTTTTTATCACTAATATTTTTAATTTGCTATTATATGGAGCTAGAATTGTGTCTTTATTACATGTGAGAAAATAAATGATCTGAGAGAAAGAAAAAAATATTTGAGAGGAAAAAGTTTTCATACCAATAGCAAAAAATAATAATATTTGAGACTAAAAAAAGTTTTGAGAGAACGTATTTTCTCATAGAACATTAAAAAATTATTTCTGAGAAAGAGAATATTTCTCAAAATACTTATACAGTACTTATATTTTTTACTATCCGTTTGAAAACATTTTCTCAAAAAAAAGTGTTTCTCTCTCTCTTTTTTAGAGAAAATGTTTTCACACTGATATCAAAAAATATATATTTGATGTTTTGGGAGAGAATTTTTTTCAATTTGATTTCTAATTTATATTTTTTTATGTTCTATGAGAACATACTTTCTCTCAAAACTTTTTTTAAGTCTCAAATATTATTATTTTTTGCTATTGGTATGAAAACTTTTTCTCTCATGAAATGCTTTTTTGCTATCAGTGTGATAACTTTTTCTCTCAAACTTTTTTTTCTTCTCTCAGATCATTTATTTTCTCGCATGTAATAAAGACACAATTCTAGCTCCATACTATTACTAATAATTATTTCATATTTTGAATTAAAAAGAATGTATGTTTTTCCATGTAAAAGAGACTAACAATGGAGCTCGACAAAGGGTGCCGTTTTTATTCATAATCTTAATATACTTTTTTATCACTAATATTTTTTATTTGCTATTACTAATAATTATTTCATATTTTTAATAAAAATAAAATAAAAAACTAAATTTTTTATACTAATATTTTACTATTTCGATTTTTTTAAACAAATGTATTCATTTTAAAAACAAAATTCTATGTATTAAATGTATTTCTTTATTAATATTTTAATTTCAACAAAAGCACAACTTTGGATAAGAGAGTGTGTATACAGTGTGTGTGTATTTCACCTCGGGTGAGTGTTGGTGTGTTGTTGATCTCAGCTGCCATGAAGGACGATTCAGTCTGCCGTCGAACAGTGTCATTCCACATCCTCCTGATACGACTCTGAACACACACACACACACACACACACACACACACACACACACAAGTGAGATTTAAGCCACATGATGAGTAAACTCCTGATATTTCAGACGTTGTAACACCTTACACACACACACACACGTACCTGTCTTTGTGCAGGCGCGTGTCGTGATTGGCTGCCGCCGTAGTAACGGTTGTTGCCTCGGTGGGCGGAGCTCTTGAGGGAACCATGGGAACCGGTGGAGGAGGCGTGGCCACAGCAGGGTGATTGACGCAAGCATTTGCCGTACTCTTTCTGCACCTGTTAAACACAAAACACTGTGTGAGAAAACAGGTTAGGAGGCCAAACACAGGCCACACACACACACACACACCTTCTTCTGCAGGGCGCAGTGCAGGAGGAAGATGAACATGCCGTGTAGAGCGTTGAAGGAGGTGAAGAGGTACGCCATCACTACACTGTTGTCATTGATGAACAAGAGGCCGAAGATCCACGTCAGAGACACCAGTAACAGCAGCGTCACAGAACTGAGCGTCCAGCACCTGCACACACACACACGCATGCACGCACGCACGCACGCACGCACGCACGCACACACGCACACACACACACACACACAAACACACGCACACACACACACCATTACAGACGCTTTCATGATGGCGTACACTCAGAGTTGGTATCAGTAAATAAAAATTAATATTCTACAAAAACATGGTAACACTTCACAATAAGGTTTAATTTGTTAACAAACACGTCACAATGTTCCTCATTTACATAATTCATACGCATAATAAAGGGGCGGGGCCTGGTTGAGTTAGTTAGTAGAAGGGTTCGGAATCGATTCTAGAATCCAATACTTGAGGTCAGGATTCGGATACTTGTTATAAAATTAAAATTTTAATTTTCCTCTTATCGATTCCTTTGTGAGCACCACAGACTGAACAACATGAAGCATTGCTTGGTGATTGGTTGAGCTAAACTGGTATTATCTAATTGTGTAGTTAAGTTTAACAGCTGACAGATATTCAACATAATTCATGTGTGAGAGTCTAACAGAAGGACGGACAAAACCAGTGAAATATCAACTGAGTTCTTGTCATATTTTATTAGCATTTTCTAAACTATAGCGAATACACTGATAATGTGAGAAATGTTAAAGGCATCTGAAAAGATTGTGGTTTGGCAGTAAATGTCAGATCTGATAGCAGGGCGTTCTGGAACTGTCACTGCAAATGTGGAAATGCTTTGTATTTTGGCTAAAAGAAAATCTCCTAGAGAGCAGAGAACAACAAACAAGGGATAAAATCTTGTAGCAACGTGATTTATTTTCATGTTTCCAGTAAGCAGAGACACGTGACTCTTACTTGATGTTGTCGAAGCGGCTGGAGTCCGGTTTCAGTACGGTGGAGTGACGCAGCATCCGGTGCACAGTGATGACCAGCACCACCAGGTTCAGCTAAACACAAGAGGTCAAAGGTCAGACGAGCAAACTCGTTTCAGCAATATAATACAGTTATGTTGCATTTTTCATCCAATTTTGTTGTAAATATAATATAAAACTGCACTATTGTTTTATTGTTGGAATAGCGATATTTTATAAGCTCTTTCCATCTGCATATACAGTCGAGCCAAAACTTATTCAGACACCTTCAACATTTCTCACATTATCACAGTTTATTCGCTATAGTTTAGAAAATGCTAATAAAATATGACAAGAACTCACCTATAAACACACCTCAATTAAATGCAGTTTGAAATAAAATAATAATAATAAACGAGGCTCAAACATCCATTTCGTAACAGACGTGCGTGTTTATTTGAGCACTTCCGTCAATGAAACAACACACTAAAGCCTGTAAAGCATTGAAATAAATATCAGTAAAGAATATTAACTTAAATAATATAATAAAGTTACATATTTAAAAAACATTCGTTTAATATTTCCACACAAAGACACGTGATAAGCCTACCGCTCTGCGCTTTGAGAGGGATGTGGACACGAGCAGGAAAGAGACAGTCATTCTCTTTTCTAATATTTATTAGCAAATTTTATCTTCCACAAGGGCAAGACATTTAAGCTATGTTTCATTTTGCGCTGCCAGAGAAAGCGAAAATAAACTTGACGCGCCTTACCATGTCTAATAACAGGCACAAACTGAGTTAAAAGGAATTTGACGTGCAAGTAAAAAGTTAGGCTATCTGTCCTACAGCGGTTTTCTACTTTACCACAGTAAAGACTGCGAATATAACAGGCCTACTTAGAAGCGAACCAAAGGAAGAAACGTTTATAATCCCCTGCGAAAATGTGTGCGACGTGAGTGAAGATTTGGGAAAAGAAACAAGAGATTTCTTGTCCAGTGGAATAACTACTGGAATATTGTTAAATTCGCTGATAATCGGGTCACCGGATCACAAACCAGAATACAAAGCGGACAAAGCTTAAATTTATGGGCTCACGTACAACTCTCTATTATTTCTTTTGTAAACAAAGTTTTCTGCTTCACTCCTGTCATAAAATACATGTAAAACAGCAACAGTAAATTGTGTTTTGGTGTACCAGCGCTGGTGCGGCTGTCAAGTTTACCGGCACAGCCGTAGTTACAAACACAGCCATTGTCTAACAAAAAGTATGATGTATTTGTAAATGATGCATTTTATGAGCCAGTGCATTAAAACGAGTCTCACCAGGATAACGAGGGAGGCGGGGCCGATAAACGTCCAGATGAAGTAGTTATCCACCCTCAACCAGCAGCTATAAACACACAGGAGATGTATTACACACACACACACAGATGGATGTCATCAGCACATGTAGAGGGAAGCACACTCACGCTTTGGGTCCGCCGTAGCTCCTGTAGTCGATGGCGGTGGAAATGGCCACCACCAGCGAGGGGAAGCCGTACGCAGAGAGGTAGTAGTACTTGCGGCGAGACGTCTCGCTCTCGAACACCTCCACCATCAGCACATACAGCTGAACCGTCTCCATGCAGAGCCAGCAGAACACCGACAGCAGAGAGAAGTGCAGCAGGCCAGCCAGGACCGGGCACACAACCTACACACACACACGCACACGTGAGCTGATGAGGTCTGTATTACTTTAGTACAGTCTTGCTTGGTCTGGTTTAGTCTGATACAGTTCTGTTCAGTCTTATGTTTATCTTTAGTCTGACGAGGTCTGGTTTAGTCTGATACAGTCTTGTTTGGACTGATGAGGTCTGGTTTAGTCTGACGAGGTCTGGTTTAGTCTGATACAGTCTTGTTTGGTCTAATGAGGTCTGGTTTAGTCTGACGAGTTCTGGTTTAGTCTGATACAGTCTTGTTTGGTCTAATGAGGTCTGGTTTAGTCTGATGAGGTCTGGTTTAGTCTGATACAGTCTAGTTTGGACTGATGAGGTCTGTTTTAGTCTGATGAGGTCTGGTTTAGTCTGATACAGTCTTGTTTGGACTGATGAGGTCTGGTTTAGACTGACGAGTTCTGGTTTAGTCTGATACAGTCTTGTTTGGACTGATGAGGTCTGGTTTAGTCTGACGAGTTCTGGTTTAGTCTGATACAGTCTTGTTTGGTCTAATGAGGTCTGGTTTAGTCTGATGGGGTCTGGTTTAGTCTGATACAGTCTAGTTTGGACTGATGAGGTCTGTTTTGGTCTGATACAGTCTTGTTTGGACTGATGAGGTCTGGTTTGGTCTGATACAGTCTTGTTTGGACTGATGAGGTCTGGTTTAGTCTGATACAGTCTTGTTTGGACTGATGAGGTCTGGTTTAGTCTGATGCAGTCTTGATTGGACTGATGAGGTCTGGTTTAGTCTGATGCAGTCTTGTTTGGACTGATGAGGTCTGGTTTAGTCTGATACAGTCTTTTTTGGACTGATGAGGTCTGGTTTAGTCTGATACAGTCTTGTTTGGACTGATGCGATCTGGTTTAGTCTGATACAATCTTGTGTGGACTGATGAGGTCTGGTTTAGTCTGATACAGTCTTGTTTGGACTGATGAGGTCTGGTTTAGTCTGACGAGGTCTGGTTTAGTCTGATACAGTCTTGTATGGACTGATGAGGTCTGGTTTAGTTTAATGAGGTCTGATTTAATCTGATACAGTCTTGTTTGGTCTAATGAGGTCTGGTTTAGTCTGATACAGTCTTGTTTGGACTGATGAGGTCTGGTTTAGTCTGACGAGGTCTGATTTAGTCTGATACAGTCTTGTTTGGACTGATGAGGTCTGGTTTAGTCTGATGAGGTCTGGTTTAGTCTAATGAGGTCTGGTTTAGTCTGATACAGTCTTTTTTGGACTGATGAGGTCTGGTCTAGTCTGATACAGTCTTGTTTGGACTGATGAGGTCTGGTTTAGTCTGATATAGTCTTGTTTGGACTGATGAGGTCTGGTTTAGTCTGATGAGGTCTGGTTTAGTCTGATAAGGTCTGATTTAGTCTGATAAGGTCTGGTTTAGTCTGACGAGGTCTGATTTAGTCTGATACAGTCTTGTTTGGACTGATGAGGTCTGGTTTAGTCTGATGAGGTCTGGTTTAGTCTAATGAGGTCTGGTTTAGTCTGATACAGTCTTTTTTGGACTGATGAGGTCTGGTTTAGTCTGATACAGTCTTTTTGGACTGATGAGGTCTGGTTTAGTCTGATACAGTCTTTTTGGACTGATGAGGTCTGGTTTAGTCTGATACAGTCTTTTTGGACTGATGAGGTCTGGTTTAGTCTGATGAGGTCTGGTTTAGTCTGATACAGTCTTGTTTGGACTGATGAGGTCTGGTTTAGCCTGTAAAGTTTGATTTGATTTGTTCTGATATGGTCAAATTTAGTCTAATCTGGTCTGGTTTTGTCTGATACAGTTTACTCTGGTTTGTTGTAATGCAATCTGGTGTGAATTGGTTTAGTTTAATGTAAAATGGTGTGGTCTAGTTTGCTCAGATTTGGTCTGGTTTAATCTGATGTGGTCTAATATGGTCTGGTTTTGTCTAACGTGGTCTAATATTGTCTAATGTGGTCTGGTTCAGTCTGATACTATTTAGTCTAATGTAGTCTGATATAATCTGATTTTGTCTAATGTGGTCTGGTTTTGTCTAACATGATTAATATTGTCTAATGTGGTCTGGTTACTACTTAGTCTAATGTGGTCTGGTTTTGTCTAACATGCTCTGATATGGTCCAATTTTGTCTAATGTGGTCTGGCTTTGTCTAATACAGTTTAGTCTGGTTTGTTCTAATGCAATCTGGTGTGAATTTGTATAGTTTATGTAAGCTGGTGGTGTCTAGTTTGCTCTGATGTGGTCTGATTTAGTCTGATACAGTTTAATTTGATGCGGTCTGATTTTATCTAATGTGGTCTGGTTTAGTCTGATGTGGTCTGATATTGTCTGACATACTTTAGTCTGAAGAGTCTCAGGTGGTCAGATTTTGTATTATGTTGTCTGGTTTAGTCTTATATGGTCTGATTTAGTCTGATGTTTTCTGGTTTAGTCTGATGTGTTCTGAGAAGGTCCGGTCCTGGTGAACTCACGGTGTAGTGTGTCTTGTCCATGCCGATGAGGAAGAGCAGCTGTGAGATGAAGAGCGTGAGGCAGAGGTTCTTGTGGATGGTGGTGCGGTCGTTCTGAAGACCCCTCAGACAGCAGAAGGTGGAGATGCAGAGAGCCAGACACACCAGAGAGATCACCATCCCCACCCACGTGATGACGAAGAGGATCAGGCCCTGAACGCCTCCGGGATACTGGGAGAACAGCAGAGCGTGAGCGACACACGCATAAACACACACATGTTTTTTTGTATTTTTATTAGAATTTTACATTTTACAAAAAAGCAAAAGAAAACAAGATACATTTAGAAAATACATACAAATCAATGAATGATAATATCAACAAAAACAACAATATAAATAATTATTAATAATTAAAATGAACACTGAGAGTGTGAATTATATAAACTATGAGCTGAGAGTTAAATGAACACTGAAGCAGTGTTAAAGTTAGTGAGATAATTAAGTGAATAATTGAGGGATGATTGAGCATTATTGTAGACACCTGATGTTAACAAGCAGAATCACTGAAGGCGAAAACCGGAGTGTTTGTTTTAGTTGGGCTTTTCCATAAATCATTAACTTTAGATTTTGTTTGGCTGCTGTACATGAGTTATAACAACCGAATGAACAAATAGAAAAGGTGATCTGATGGTGATAGTTGTGTTTTAACATAATCGTTATTTGCCCTGAAGTTAAGTTTGCCTTATGGATTATAGCAGCACTGTCATTGTAGAACATACCATTTTTAGCCTTTTCAATGAAATCCAAATCAATAAAAAAAAAGAAACTTCTAAAAAATGTTTTATGTAGGCACACACAGACATCAAAAATTAGCGTATGAATCTCAGCAATGGTGACAAACAGATCACCTCTGAACATAAGCTAATTATTTATTCATGCAGCAATGCATGTTGGGAGCCGTGAATGAGTTTTGACCCAGAATGTACTGCAACATGCTTTATATTTGTCACCATTGTTGAGATTCACAGGCTAATTCTTGATGTCCGTGTGTCTAAAAAAAGCAACAGTTTTTTAGTATAAGAGAAACTTTTAAGAATTTATTTGGATTACATTGAAAGTTAAAAATATGATGTGATACAAGGACAGTGCTGCTATAATTAATAAAGTAAACCTAACTCAGAAATTGGGCTTTATACGAGTTCAGTGATTCAGGTCAAATGATTGTGATATAATGATTATGTTAAAACACAACCATCACCATCAGATCACCTTTTCTATTTGTTCATCTGGCTGTTATAACTCATGTACTGCAGTCAAACAAAATCTAAAGTTAATGGTATGAGGGTCAAGAGCCCAACTAAAGCAAACTCTGATCACCATAATGGTGAGTTTCTGGTTTTCTCTGCTTGTTAACATCATGTTTCTGCTTGTTAACATCAAGTGTCTTCAATAATGCTCAATCATCACTCAATTATTCACTTAAT
>NW_027508713.1:1535000-1550000 GCF_051911475.1 Siphateles boraxobius | reverse complement strand
CATGAGATAAAAGATAATAAAACAATGCTGTGTCAATTGCGTTAAACGGGTGGTTGATTGTGATTTCACTTTTCTAACTATAGTTAGTGTGTAATGTTGCTGTTTGAGCATAAACACCATCTGCAAAGTTACAGCGCTCAAAGTTCAAAGCAAAGGGAGATATTTTCTTTTACAGAAATCACTTTTAAGGACTACAACAAATGGCTGGTAGGAACTACACAAGATTCTTCACAGGTTAGTCACTGACCCTAAAATTTACATAAACCCCGCACCCGGGAACACGCGGGGGTGAGTCCATGTTGAGAAAAGGTAATCGGAGCTGCAAACGCACACACACACACAACACACACACACACACACACACACACACACACACACACACACACTGTGCCGGGAGCAGAAGCTCATTTGCATTTAAAGGGACAGACACAAACCACGCATTTTTTAACAACGCATTTAAACTGTAAAAAATGTATCGCAACATTGACAGCCCTAATGGTAACACAAGCATGTACTGACCGAGGGATCCTTTGGGACAGGGTCTCTCCACGGTCTCCCCTCGGTGGGTTGGGGGCCACTGGACCCCGCGGGTCACGCGACTCTCACACACGGGTGTGCGCGGCCCCTGCGGGCGGCGGGGGGGCCTGACGGTCACCGGGACCGTGGCTGTGATGGGACGCCCAGCCGGAGCCCTGTTGATGGCTCCCACCGGATGAAAGGTCACGGCCGGGGTGGAGGTGGAGCTGAAGCCCAGAGACACCGTGGTGGAGAGCGAGTTCGGTGGAGTGGTGGAGAGAAGAGGGGTCGAGAGAGGATCTGAGAGAGGAGTAAAACACCAGTGCAATGAGGTTACACAGAAAACAAATAGAGTAAAGCAGGGTGCACAATGTGCAATTTATAATTGTCCTTTACGATTGTTGCTTGTCAGACTGTATGAACATGATCATCGCTGTAAGTCATGTCACACTGTAAGATCTCAGTTGTCACTAATGTCCGACTGTACGGCAGTCAAGAAGAGTGGAAAACGGACACATGCAAGAAAACTTGTCTGGAGTTTTATATCATCAATCAATGACACATTCGGTGACTGTGAGCTGCATTACACGCGGGATGGAAATGGTGGCTACAAAGAAAATGGTGACTTTAATTTTGTTCACAGCTTGTCTTGAAAAATTAAGACAATTTAACTCTCTGGGGTCGAGAAACGCGCCGGCGCGTTTTGCTGTTTTTTTTCCACATAGCAGCAACATAGACTTAAAATACTCCGTCATTTTTGGTCATATAAATAAAATCAATACATGATTATAAACTATAGAGGGTCTTCTTTTTTTTGTGTACACTCACATTAACATCAAAACCGTGTGCTTTTGTAAAATGAAGAAAATAAACAGGGTGTGCTTTCTGCCTCTCTGTCTCCGTTAAATTTTTTTCTGGTGCACGTCTCTAAACTTAAACAAAGCTCAGCGAATACTATTCACACAAGCATGAGCAAAATATCTTTATTATCATTTAAGTTTGTACTTTTAAAATATCTAATTCAAAACTAAAATAAATATTCTCTGTTTATGTAATCTATTAAAAAAGAGAGAGGTGTCAGCCGATCTCATTATCGTTCTCTCAGCTCATTATTCTGCTAATCTGACACGCCCACGGAGAGCGCGCGGTATTCAAACGCAAATGATCTGAAGCAACACATGCAAAGTGTCAACGCCCCTCATAAACGCGATAACACAACAAATGTAATCATCAGATTAATGTAGCCTACTATTTCTTCTTGCGAGGCTGTGTGAGGAATAATCCTGGGACATTTACCTCAGAACATGTGCTGTTTTTTTTCATTCCGAGGAGCAACGGATCCATCTGATAAGTAAGTTATTTATTATTATTGTTCTAATCGCGATATCATAGTGTATGTAAACCGCAAAAAGACTGTTTAAATATGAATCGCGTCTGTGTGTGAATGAATGAACTGAACAGTTTTTACCAAACCCTATTGCTATACTGAGATGAGTGAAAATCGACTGAAATATGTTGAAATAACGTTAAAATGTCTTTGTATTAGCAACGTATTAAACTGCAAATTAATATTTATATGCCCTAATATAGGCTATCATAAAAACAACAAACAATATGCCTATGTTACAGACGAAATATGAAAGACAACATTTCGTTGACTAGTTTTTGGAGAGATTATTAACTGTTTACTGTAGCCGAAACTATAGACTACTGCCACATTGAATAAGCTTTTGTTCACCAATTTCTGCTCAAATGTTAAATATATTAGGCTATGTTTGTTTTGTCAAAAATAAAGTCATCAACTAGGATGCTATTATAGTGTTTGTTCCAATGTAGGCTTTATTCAAACTAATGAATCCTTAAATTTGAAATATGTATGATAAAATGTATACTTTAGTTTTTACAAAGAAATATTACACTTGAAATATTGTTATTTTAATTGTTGCTGTAATTATAACCTTTTTAATAAAATAGCAAATAATATATTTACAAGGTAGATGTAAACAAAATCTTAAAAGGTCAATATAAGCATTCTCTTCAAATTATTTGTATTGTGTTTTATTAGTGACAAATTTGGGGAGAGGATACATATCCAAAACTTTCTGAAAATACAGTATGAGAATTAACTACACAATTACTAGAAATGTTCACCTTGGATATTATACAATTTGCAAGCAAAAATACAAGTGGAAAAATACTATTTTTTAATAGATGTTTCCAACTGTGAACCAATTTTGTAGTATATATACACATTTCTTTTCTTGTGTCCTTGTATTCTTTCTTGTGGCTCAGTGACACACCTGTGAAAAGCTCATTATGCAGGCTCATTAAGCAGGTCTTTTGTCTTCACAGGTGTGAATCAGACCATTATACATGAGTCACGCCCATTTCGCATATTGCCTTTCCAAACAAAAAGTGTTTTACTAAATTTAAATCAATGTATTGTTTTATGTTAATGATTAGGCAGGATGATTTTCAGATCATTTTGAAGCAAAAATCCTAGGCGAGAACATCCATTAGTCAAAAGTCTTGTGGACACATATTTAGTATGTGTTTTGTGGCCTTATTTCAGAGACTTTAAGTTTTAGTTTTTTCAATAACCATGCATAAACAATATTCTCTCAAAAATACAAACATGTACATACATCTTGCTAACATATTATGGTAGCCCTGTTTGTGCCACATAGAGTGAATTTACACCTTTGCCATTAACATGTTTATAAATAACTGAAAAAAGCACAAATGTTTGAGCATGTCAGAACACCTCCAGGACCCCAAAAACACATAGGACGCCAGAGGGTTAACAGTCGTCGTAGGAGAAGTTACACTCGCAGGTCTGAGAGTCAAATCTGACACTGCCTACTTACACTAACATTAATTTTGGTCATGGCTAGTTGAAAGAATTCTAGGATGGTAGTCTCAGCATGAAGAATATGACAGAAGGGGTTCTTTGTTCTCTAAGACGGTATTGGCAACATCTTTTCCTCATTATGTGGACCTCTAGGTTAGGATAGGGAATGATCTCCCATTCTCCTCATTATAACACAGTAGGGTCCTCTTGGCTGCAAATGTGACCCGTCACCGAAACCAGGGACACAAGTCGGCAGCACAACTTTCGAGCAAAATGAGAAAGAAGAGTTTTTTTTCAAAATTGGTGAATTTAAATTTTTTGCAGAATCTGTTAATTGAAATCACGAAGAAGCCTCTACATGTTTGAGATAGCAGTATTGGTATATTTAAAAGCGTACATTTTGAGGTTGAAAGCGGCTTGTTTTCGGAGATTCTAGCATGCAGTAGGGGCGTGGCGTGTCATTGTCTGTGTGTATTTCCATACTGAATAACCCGGCGCTTTTGCCCCCGCCCTCCAAGTGAACCGCATGGCTACTTATTATGCTGTGCTATGGCCGGCTCTATCTGATATCAAAATTCAATGAAGATCAGCAGGCTACAAATCGCAGCCAAAATCGCACAGTGTGCACCCGGCTTAAGTACCGTTTGAGATTGTGTGGCGTTACAGGAATATAGGCTGCTGTCACTTTAAGAGCTGCACGGATTCAATACACTGTTACACATGAAAACAGAGAAAACAGAAAACAGAGTCGTCTCGTGTTTGAATGGTTTAAATAAAGTCATTTGAAATGCTCACAAAGGAATCAATAAGAGGAATCGAAATTTAAATTTTACAAACAAGTTTCCGATTCCTGATTCCCAACCATGTATATAGCTTTATATTTTGCAGTATATTCCCATATATTTTTGTTCCGTAAGAGTATGGTTTCAGATTCTGAGGCGTTACCTGTGGTGGGCTGCGGCGGGTTGAAATCCAGCGGGTAGCGAAGGACAATGTAGTTGTTCCAGACGTACAGCTGGTTGTCTCTGGGGTTGTAGCTGATGGACGAGATGTGCTGGTACGGGTTTGGGAACGGGATTCTCACCGGCTCCTCGCGGTTTCGACGCGTGTCGTAGGCATACAGGATCAGGTCTCCACCAACTTCGCTGTCATCGTCCTGGTACACAGATCGAACCGCATACAAGATGCCACACGCCACGAACGCGTCGGACGCCATACGCTTCTCGAAGCTCGTCTGCCACGTCCCCTCGAAACGCAGTGTGTACGGGTTCACCTGAGACACGAGCAAATCGGATTATGGAAAGAACTAGAATGTACATTTCCTGAAGAAAATGTGAGTGGTGCTTGCAGTGGCAAAACTCGGCACTCGGTTGCTAGGGTGTTTTGAGTGGTTGCTAGGGTGATGCTAGGCAGTTTGTAGTTGCCACAGATGGTTACTATGGAATTTGTATAGACTGCTTAACATGTTATTCAACACTTAGTTAGTCGTTATTAGCATGTAGCTATTCACTGTTTGGTTGCTAGGGAGTGGCTTGGCAGCTGCCAATGACGTTACTACAAAGACTGCTTGTCAGTGTGAATGATATAGACCAACCTCAATGCCTCTATGACATTCAGATTTGAAGATATCCCATTCTGGGTTTGGGTTGCTAGGGTGCTCTATATGGTAACTAGGGTGTGGCTAGACAGTTAGCAGGGTTAAACCAATAGACTGGATGTCTGCCTAATTCGATCTCTATGATGCTCTGATGCTCTCATCTATTATTCAATGGAAGGCTATGGGATGGTTGCTAGGGTGCTGTAACTGGTTGCTAGGGTGTGGCTATGAAGATTTTAGTTTATTACTTATTGGCTGCTTGATAAGATGAGTCAAATGAGTGAGAGAGAGAGAACGGGTACTCAGGTCCTTGGTGTGTGAAAACGGCAGTGTGGATTTTAATTCATGAAAATTCTGCAATGTTAAGTCTATGGGACTTTTTCACCAGCTTTTTCGCCCGCTTTGCGAGCATCGTACATCCGATCGCTTATAAAAGTCATAGCACACCTCTTCTCAATAATTCGCACGATTTCACGCCTCATTCATGGGTCTATGACAAATGGTGTGGGAGGAGTAGCGTGCCAAACTTTTGTCCAGAATAATAATAAGTATGACGAATAACAATAGTGATGCCTTGCCTCTGGCAAGCACCACTAATAACAGAACAGAACAATGATCAGAACAATGCAGAGAAGATGTGAACAGGAAGTTCACCTGGCTAACAACCAGACGTCCGCTGTTAGCTTCAGTGGCGTATATGACCCAAAGCCCGTGTTCGTCCACGGCGAGGTCGATGTCGGATTTCCCGCCCCAGCGGTACGGCGACGTGTCGTGATAGTTGGCGGTTGCGATAATGGCTTCGCCGCTCTTGATGCGAGTTCGCAGGTCGTATTTCACAATGTTGCGTGTGCGTTCTTTATTGTAGAACACGGCCCCGTCATACACAACAAAACCGGTGCCGTCCACTCGACTCGGCAACCTGTCGATTACACAGAAACGTTACAGTATTAAATTCAATTCACATTTACTTGTATAGCGCTTTTCACAATACACATCGTTTCAAAGCAGCTTTACAGAAAATGTATGAGTCCATATTACAACTTAGAGTGATCTGTTATCAGAGGTAACTGTCCAAGATATGTATTTCAGAAATGCACATATACAAAATCACAGTTAGCTAAAAATGTATTAATTTAAACAAAGTAATAATTAAAGACAGAAACAATGAATTAATGAATACTTGTTTGTTAACAAATGATTATGACATTTAGAAAAATGTAGCATTGGTGCATGTTGATTCAGATGCATGTTAATTCAGTAGCATTCATACAACCTTCATCATTCATTATGTAGTCGCATTCACAAAGCCTTCAAAACCAAATTTAATTGTGCAAACCAAGCGGCAAACTTTCAGTCTCTCTCTTGAACCCAACACGGAAGTGACTTAAACTGCAGTTCATCTGCTGGCCACTAGAGACCGGCTCCAAAAGAGAGTCAATCCCATAAACCAGAATGTTACAGTTTTTCTCAGTCGCTTTGGTACATTTCTCAGATCAGAATTGAAATTCTCAAAACTACCTGTTCAATCTTCACATCACTGTGTCACTTTTGCACATCAAAAAAGCAGTTTCTTTGAACAAGTTGCAAATGCTTTGGTACATCCATGCAAATGATTATGTACTGTTTAACTCTGCTGTTTCCCTACATTATCAATTGCTTATGTCATGTTGATCAAAATGTATTATAATGGGTCTCTGTTGAATAGTCTCACCCCCCACAACATTTAGGCATTAGTTCATAGCATAAGTCTTTACATGCAAAATGGTTGAACAAGTTGTCATAATATGTCAAGCATATTTCTATACATTTCTATTAGACTTTTTTTCTAAATCTGTCCTGAATTGGTAAATTGCTCCCAGGAGAATCTTTACTTTCTCTAACGAAGGTGCATCTCATGAACCATCAACTGGCAAGTATATATTTAGCCGGAGCACAACACAATGTAACAGAGGGGTTGGGAGGCAAAACAGAGGCAGAGGTAGAGGCAGAAGAGGCTGAGGACATATGCGTGTTCCTGATGAGATAAGAGCCACACTTGTAGACCACGTTCTCAATCATGGGCTTACAAAGTCAAGTCAAGGCATCCTCATTTATATAGCGCTTTTAAAAATGTAGATTGTTTCAAAGCAGCTTTACAGAGATAAACATATAATTTAAGGTAACAGATATTGGTTTGGTTTTATAGTGGCTCTTGAAAAATGTTTTTTCCAGCTAAAGTTAGTTTTGATTGATTCACTTCCGTCTAAATGATCATTTGTTATTAAATTAGGGGCCGCTAAGACGACACCGTTCTCTCTAAACAGACTTTAAACGTGAACCTGTGATAGACTCTGATGGCGTTCACATGCGCATTAAGAATTGATTCTATAGTTATGTGCGTTTGAATATATGTGTGCAGGTTTGTAATTCCTTACAAACCATGCCTAAACAAACTACTTGTCTATAAATTTTTATGCAGAATTTTTATTTTATCTTATCACTTTGGGTAGGTACGCGAACCGAAAAATTCCACAACGCTTTATCTGTAGAGTGGTATAGGGATCCTCCATAGGGAGAGGCTAGTTGGCACTTCAGCACTGCATTGTCATCGGGTCCAGGCGAAAGTCCTTCGTCAGATCTGGATATGGCCTGGATCCGGCAGGCTGCGGGAAAACCTCGGGATAAACAAAGACACTAAAATTAGCGTAGATGCCATTCTTCTTATGATGTAACGAGTACATCAGGATTTGAGGGAAGTACAAAGGCCGAGGCTGGTCGAATGGTGCAGACAAATGTTGGGAGAACCACTGTTTCCTCAATCATTCAGACTTTTCGTCGACAGAACAGGTCTGTAATCTAACAATAGGCACTGTACTGTACTACTGTATACTTTCTGTAATGCTTCATACAATATTACAGTATTCCACTTGCATTTTACAATATACAGTAAGTATACTTTAAACAGTGACATTTTATCTTACTCAATTTTGTGTTTTAGATTACTATATTTTTTCCACATAGGACTGCAAGACAGCTTCACAGGGGCGGCAGAGGCCGTTTCACACTGAACAGGAGGAGGCTATTTGCACCATGGTTGTAGAAAACAATGCCATAAGACTAAGGGAGATAAAGAGTGCCATTATAGAGGACAACAACATCTTTGAAAACATCCAAACTGTCAGCATCTCAACCATTGACAGGGTGCTGAAAAGACACCAAATTGATATAAAGCAGCTGTACACTGTTTCATATGAAAGAAATACTGAAAGAGTGAGGAAGCTGCGCTACCAGTTTATACAGGGAAAACATGCATGAGCATGCAGCAACTGTACCTCACAGTGAACATCGTATAGTGATATACAGTACAGTAAAGTGTGACCTTTACACATTTGCTATGGCTGTAGAAAAGAAGATGCAATATGTGCTGTATACATTTGATGTAACTGTATCTTGCCCAAAATGAAAATGCATGTAATTCATAAAACAAATTTTGTGTCTATATGTGTGGATATAACGTATAATGGAACTGGAAGCAAGTGAAGCACCGCACATCTACATGGATGAGGCTGGCTTCAACCTAATGAAACGCAGAAGGCGTGGGCGAAATATCATCGGCCACAGATCTACAGTTGATGTGCCAGGCCAACGGGCGGGAACATAACACGAGTGCTGCTAACGCATGTTCCCATTATTGGCCCAAACAATACAGAGCGTCTTGTCACCTTTTTAGACACTCTCTTCAGGGATCTCATCCCTGGACAAGAGAGGGGTCAGATTGGAGATGACCTGCCAAAGTACATGATAGTTTGGGACAATGTCAGTTTCCATCACTCCAACATCATCAGGCAATGGTTTACGGCCCACAACAGAGTTTCTCTCACCCTACTCCCCATCCCTTAAGGCTTAACCCCATTGAGGAATTTTTCTCAGCATGGAGATGGAAAGTATATGATCGGCAGCCACACACACAGATGACCGTTCTGGCTGCCATGGATGCATCGCATCGCAAGAGAAGATATTCGTTGCGATGTGGATGAGAATGTGTGGCCCAACAGACAGGAACGTCAGGAGCTGTAGGAAGACTCACTGTAATTCCTACAGCACTGCATGTACAGTTTTGCCTAAGGAGATTGCCCTGTGTTCACATTTCTACTTTTTTTGTTTTTGTTTTTTTCTTTGTGCTATGCAGTGCTGTCTTTTCCTCTCTGTATCGCAATGACATGGTCTGTCAACAGTACTGTTTAATGTACAAACAGTAAAAGCGTAAATGTGAATCTTGTCCAGTCTCTTGCAATCAAACTCAAATCAAACAAATTATTTACAATAATTTTAGCCATAGTTTACATCAGAACATCCCTCCAGAGTACACTGTTATATTGACAACATGACTAAGCAATTTGACTGTCTTATCCGTACACATGGTGTCTTGCTATTTGTATGAATTTTTTTGAGAAAAAAATGAGGATGATTCGAGAAATGTACCACAGCGACTGAGAAAAACTGTAATATCCCCAACTTTACAGCAGAAAAAACATGTTTACAGCCTGGTGCAAAAAGTGGTTTTGGTCTATATAACTAATTTTGCCCTTCATGACGACTGTGAGGGGGGGAATGTTTTTATAACTCATCCGTTTAAATTATATTAAGACTTAAAGTTCTGCATAATTAAGGGCGTGGTCACTTGAGTGACAGGTGGATCGCCGCTGATGTCACTACTAGCTGTTTGTCTGCTGTCTGTTAGCGTCACGTCACCTCAGCTAATCCGCCTCACAGCACATTTTACTTTTACCAGGAGTGACGTGTTAACAAAAAGGCTCCGGCTCCGGCTTTGGGCTTCAAAAATGCTCTTAAGAAACACTATGGGTGACGTCAGGGACACTACGCCCATATTTTATCACTGTCTATGGCGCAAACTCACTTATAGGTGGTGGTGACCCTGTTTTGGATGTAGTCGTCCCAGGAAGCGTATTCATACAGCATATCTGTGCGATAGGGCGTCCAGGGCATCACGTACAGCCTATCGCCTGCTTGCAGAGGGTCTTTACACCACGCCCCCGACTGATGCTCCGCCTCCCGCACAGAACTGGGCTCCAACACTCGCATTAATGTCCCAGGACACACAAAAACTAGAGATGGAGAGAGACAGAGCGATAACAGAGATGAGCAGGAGTAGGGGATGACGTGTATTAGACTAAAAAAAGAGTAGATCTTATAAATAGATCTATTCTACACACATACACACACACACACACACACACACAACACAAACACACATCATACACTACCTATTGCTGTATCATGAGTGCCTGTGTGTGTGAGAAAGAGAGATTTAATGAAGATGAAAATACAATTTCATTATAAGAGTGTGTGGAAGCATAGATAGATAGATAGATAGATAGATAGATAGATAGATAGATAGATAGATAGATAGATAGATAGATAGATAGATAGATAGATAGATAGATAGATAGATAGATAGATAGATAGATAGACAGACAGATAGATATGTAAACAGATAAATAGATAGATAGATAGATAGATAGATAGATAGATAGATAGATAGATAGATAGATAGATAGATAGATAGATAGATAGATAGATAGATGGATAGATAGACAGATAGATAGGTGAACAGATAGATAGACAGATTGATAGATACATAGGTGAACAGACAGATAGATAGATAGATAGATAGATAGATAGATAGATAGATAGATAGATAGATAGATAGATAGATAGATAGATAGATAGATAGATAGATAGATAGATAGATAGATAGATAGATAGATAGATAGATAGATAGATAGATAAAATTGTATGTTTGCTGTCATAAACTGGTTTGCTACATTTCACTTTTGGTTAGAGTTTTTGAGGTAGAGTCATGAGAGAGGGGGCGGGGCTACAGGAACCTTGGAGCCAATGAGATGCGGGTTAGTTCACACAGAGGACAGGGATTGGCTGGGACAGCTGTCACTCTTGTCACATCCACTCACTCAGGTCAAGCACTTCAGGAACACGGCATGTGCACACAGTTACTAAAAGAAAAGAAGTTGTTTTCTTTTTAAATGCTAAATAAACGACAACAGGTCCTGAGGGAAGCAAAGGGATGAACAGAGACACGCGTGTCATTTGGATCTGAGGATAAATGAGCTTCAAACAGCAAGCAAATCAAAGGGGAGAGCAGAAAACAAGTGAGTGCGTGTGTAAAAGAGAGAGAGAGAGAGAAAGAAGAAAAAGAAAAGAGAGAGGAAGTTCATCCTTGTGTTTGTAAGGTTTGTGAACAAGAGAAGGAGGAAAATGAAGGAGCTGCATCAAACTAGAGCACATCACAAGGGCCAGGGAGAAAAGAGAGAGAGTGAGAGAGACAGAAAGAGAGAGGAAGACAAGATGAGGAGATGAAGAGAGACAGGAGAGAGAAACTGCGGCGTTAACATGATCTTTACCTTTTTGGTCCACTTCTATTCAAGCGTTGAAATAGAGAGGGGGAGAGAGGTATAAATGAAGAAAAAGAGAGAGACAGAAAGAGAGAGACACAAAGAGAGAGACAGGCAGAAGGTGTACAGAAGAGAGAAAAAAGAGACATTTCAGTTCAACAGCAGAGTCTTCCGTTTCTTTTCAAGCTTAAAGGTCAAGTTAAATTCATTAGACATGAGGAGAAACATGAGGGAGAAAGACAAAAGAGAGGGGGACAAAACTATTGCAACGGAAAGAGAGAGAGAGAGAGAGAGAGAGAGAGAGAAGGGGGGGGGCGAGAAAGAGAGAGAGAGAGTGATGGTATGGTAGGGTAAGGGACAGGAACTAGCTATGCCTCAATTAAACATCACCAATCATTGATGTGGTGATCATTTAGATAATCTGAAGCATTATGAATATTCATTAAGTGTTCTTCTGTCTTCCCTCAATCACTCTGTCCACTCTCCATCCCTCCACCCCCCACCCAAAACAAAAAAACAATAGAAGCGATTGAGAGATTGATTCAACACACTTGCTGCTGAAAATATAAGATTATTAGAGACATTCACATTCATATATGGACCTATTCACACCAGAGCCGGAAACGTCCCAGCTAACAGTGAACATTGTCTTAAGGTTCTCTCAAAGTTACGAACAAACGTTCTTTCAGCAACATTAACAGAATGGTCATTCAGAGTTATCTGGTCTTTAACAATGTTCTCAAAACATTAGCACAAAACTATTATTTACACATCGTTCATGGAATGTTTTATTTCTGAAATGATTTAGTTGGCCGTTCATTTAACGTTTTTAAAAAGTTACGACTTGCTTCATAACGTTCAGAGAACATTCAAAACTAACATTCCAATAATGTTTGAAGAATGGATTGGTTTCTTAATGTTCGCAAAACCAAGAAAAATGTCTTTAAAATATTGAAAAAAATGAAACTTTTCAATGTTCTGAGAACATTAAGAAATAATGTTTTCATAACTTATTGGTAATGATAGAAAATTGTTCTTAGAGCATATTTTTGTTAGCTGGGTAGACACTAATAAACTAAATTAATATAATTTTTTTCAGGAATGTGATCAACGAGTTGTATTTTGCATTATAAACCAGACAGTTGGTTGTTAGGCCTCCTCTTGCTAGAGAGATTCATCTTTATTGAGGCCTCCGCTCCCCAGATAGCGATTGAAAGTTGCAGGCTCTCTTGAGCCTCCTTGCGAGATGTCCTCTGCGTGGGGCATTGTTAGGTCTCCTCTTGATTTAGAGAGTCGTCATGCTGAGGCCTCCACTCCTAGAGCTCAGCTAATGTTTGCTAAGCTGTTATGCTCTTTGTGAGCCACCTTGGCTACTGCAAGCGTTGTTAGGCCTCCTCGTGCTAGAGAGAGTTATCTTTAATGAGGCCTCCACTCCTAGAGCTAGGCTAGGCAGTAGGGTAGTACACTAGGTTGTTAGGCCCTCTACAGTCATGGGGGCAGTCATGGCCTAATGGTAACAGAGTTGGACTGGTGATTCAAAGGTTGCTGGTTCGATTCCAGTACCGGCAGGAATATGACTGAGGTGTCCTTGAGCAAGGCACCTAACCCCCAATCGCTCCCCGGGCGCCACTCAAGGCTGCCCGCTGCTCCGGGTGTGTGTATCCACGTTTGCAGTGTGTGTGTGTTCACTACTCACTACTCTGCTCCTAATGTTTGTGCACTTACTTGGATGGGTTAAATGCAGAGGTCAAATTCCAAGTATGGGTTACTATACTTGGCCATCACGTGTCACTTTCACTTTTTCACTTTCACTAGGAGCCTCATTGGGTCCTAGTGAACCCCACTGTCCTTAGTGTGGAGTGTTGCTAGGCCTCTTCTCATTATGAGAGTTGTTGTATTGACGCCTCCGATCAGCTCAATTCTTAGCCCTTTCTGAGCTTTCTTGGTATTGCTCTTCGGCTAGAGCATTGCTAGGCCTCTTGTTTCAGGCCTCCACTCTTCAGTGTTAGGCTCCTTGAACGCTGGCCTGAATATGAATGCAGTTAGGCTTCCTCTCTATAGAGTCATGGTGTTGAGGCCTCCATTCTTGAGAAGCTCTATGATCGTTGCTGGTGCACCTTAGGGTTGAGGACTCCTTTGAGTCCTTTGACTTAGCTCAGCCAATAGGGCATATAAGAATCATACCATTGCATATCAGAATGGCTTCAACAATATCCATTTTTAAAACTCGATTAAAATCTCGTTTACTACCGGGCATTTAATCTCGATTAGGTGCTCAGCACCTAGCATGTTTTACTCTCAATTTGTGTTTCGCACTCATCACTTCAGCATTACGTTCCCCATAGCGCCCTCTAGGGGACACAGCGTCTCGTTCCCCTTCTAACATGAGACGTTTTAGTAATTTCATTGTAATTTTAGTTTAAGTAATTGTTTTGTGTATTTGTTTTTAAATATATATAAAAAAAAAGTTTTGATATTTTTCTCAGTTTTAGTGTAGTTATTTTCAGTTTTAAAGTAAAACAAGCCAAGACTGTAAAATATTCAGTCTAAAATATTGAAATATTTACTGAAAGTATAATTGAACGTTTTAAAAAATATATATTTTATTATATTTCAGTTAACATTCATTCCATTTCAATTAAACTAAAGTTTTAAATAGTTATAGTTTTGGCTTTAGTTAATGATAATAACGCTGATTGTGCAAAACAACTCAAAGCATGTGAACGACCGCAGCGCAATTCACTTTCAATCAGTTATGGTGAATTTCAATGAGAATTTCCTGAGAGTAAATCATATGATGATGTTTATTGTGTTTGCGTTTGGCTGTCGGTGTGAATAGGCCTTTACATGCCAGAAAAAGTCCAACACAAACACACAGTTTCTTCCAGAGGTTCAGCAAAGTGGCACAGACAGCCTGGACCCTTTAGATAGACGATACACACACACACACACACACACACACACACACACACACACACACACACACACACACACACACACACGATCCTATATATAATCCTGTATAAAAGGAGAAATGAAAGCATCAGTGTGCATCGCTCAGCAAACCCGCTGTGCAAGTGGAACCTAAAAAATTACGCCTGTAATTTTGCATCAAAAATTTCATCACAGTATTACTTTCTGCTGTCTCACACCACACGACACACTGCAAAAAGAAGAAGGGAATCAATGAATGAGCGAGTGAATGAGTGTGTCCGTCAGCTCCGCTCTGCAAGAACAAACGGAGAGTGTTTCCAGCGCCGCCCTGCAGGAGGAGACAGAAAACACACCCTGATCCCCACAGCACTACACACCCAGCGGAGGAGTGGAGAGAGGGAGCGACTGAGGAGGAAGAGCGCAAACACATAGAGGGAAGAGAGGGATGAGGACAGCAGAGGAGAGGAGAGATGATGAGAAGCCTGGTTTATACTGAAGGTGTTTATGCATGTTTCCATTGTGATACATTTCAAAGGTAAAAGACTGAAAGTATCTGAACTGAGACGTGTTTACACTGAAGGTGTTTATGTAAGGGATAATGTACATCCAGCCGGTGGTTCTCTCTAAATAACCCCCGACAGGATGATGAGGACTTGATCAGCCTGAGGGGGGTTTATTCTGAGATAACA
>NW_027508713.1:1525000-1530000 GCF_051911475.1 Siphateles boraxobius | reverse complement strand
TTCTACCAACTTCGCTTATTATCTAAAATCAAAGGCTTTCTTACTCCGATAACTTTGGAAATGGCGGTTCATGCCTTCATCACGTGTCGGCTAGACTATTGCAACTCACTTTACTGTGGGATATCAGTTTCTCAAATTGCCCGTCTTCAGTTGGTCCAAAATGCAGCGGCCAGACTTATCCTTAACTGTCGCAAATACGACCATATCTCTCCGATTCTTAAATCGTTACACTGGCTGCCAGTCCGGCAGAGAATAGATTTTAAAATCCTCCTATTTGTTTTTAAATCTTTACACAACTTAGCTCCAGCCTATCTATCCGAACTCATTGATCCCTATACTCCGTCCAGAAGCCTAAGGTCACACGACCAGGCTCTGCTGGTTGTCCCTCGGGTCAGACTTAAGCGTAGAGGGGAGCGTGCCTTTGCAGTGGCAGGGCCTCGTCTGTGGAACACCCTGCCTCTAGAGATCCGAACGGCCCCCACCCTTACTATCTTTAAGTCTTTGGTAAAAACCTACCTGTTTTCTTTAGCTTATTGATCTATTTCTACGATTTTATATTTGAATCTCTGATAAGGCTTTTCGTAGCTCTGCTGCTTTTTATGTGTTTTAGGGGTTGTTTTTGCTGTTTTTACTTTTCTTATTTGTGTGTTCTGTAAAGCACTTTGGTCTGTCTAAGCGGCTGTTTAAATGTGCTATACAAATAAATGAACTTGAACTTGAACTAATGAAATTAGGTTCAGAACAAACAGTGTTTAAAGTGTCATTAAAAAGGAAGAAGTCAGATAAAGTTCATGATTATAGACAACAAAAGAAATTAGATCTTGAAGATGTTACTGATCAGATCGATTCAGAGAGAGACAGTGAGTTATCTTGTGAGTGAGTTTTCCAGCCGCGACTACGATTAAGGCCTCATCCACACTACTGCGTTTTAGTTTAGAAACGCTGCCGACCCCGTTTTGCGTTTTGAATCTCCGGAGGGCGTTTTAGTGTAGACGGGTCAGATCGGAGGACTTTAGAAACGATGACGCAGAGGCTCACGCTCGGCTGATTGGGTGTCATACAACGGAAGAAAACATACAACAACAGCCTGGACTACCAGTTACGTTAGTGCAAGTAAATTCTGCATTTTACAATGCTATAACTGCCTACATCCGCCGGAGGCAAGCTATTATTCCAGCGATCTCACAGTTCCCGTGTGCAGCGGCGGTATCGACCGTACATGGAGCGTCGGTTTTGGGTTAAGCCGGGAAGAACCAGCGCATGATGGGATAATTTTATCAATGCAGTTGTGGTTCCTGAGGAATGGTGCGAAAACTTTCGAATGTCCAGATCGGCACTTATCAACCTCAGCGAAATCTGAGGAATAGTCAATCTGATTCCTGTTTACACCGGCACGCACACGCCCAGTTTAGGTGAATGGTCACGTGATCCGCGTTTTCAGTCGTTTTAATGTGGACGGAGATCAGTTCTGGACATCAGTTCTAATACGTAGCTGAAACGCTGGTGTGGACGGAGATCGTATTCGTTTTAAATCTCCGTTTCTAAACTAACACGCAGTAGTGTGGATGAGGCCTTAATCGTAGTTGCGGCTGGAAAACTCACTTTGTGACAAACTTCTTTGTGACACTTCTCCGTTTTAGGTCTTCGTTTTTGCCGTTTTAGTCTGGATGGGAGGTGCAAACGTAGCAAAAGGTCTCCGTTTCTAAACTAAAATGTAGTAGTGTGGATGGGGCCTAAGATGACATTAAACTGTTCCTTAAGTCAACGAAGAATAAGGGGGGGTTAGTCAATGAGTACTTCCCAGATGTAGGACAGTTTGTGGAAAAAACAAAGAACTTTATGACTGAAAACTGCTTTTCAAACAAGGAGGTGTACCGTTTAAAGAAAATAGTGCGAAAACTTAACATGATGGCAGTGAAAAAGCTTACATCTATGATTATGAAGCATAATCTGACTTTATTTTCAAGCATGATTGAAGTGTGTATTGCATCATTGAATGTGAATGGTCCAAGAAATAGCAACAAAAAAAAATAGCTGAATTGTTTTAAGTTATTAAACAGAAAAAAAATAGATGTTGCTTTTGTCCAAGAGACACACAGTGATGTTAAAAATGCTGCTGATTGGATGCAGGAGTGGGATGGCATTTCTGTCCTCAGTCACAATACCAGACTTAGTGGTGGTCTGGGTATTTTATTTACTAGAGTTTTAGTCCAGTCTCTTATCAAGTTGATGAGATTGTCAAAGGAAGACTTTTAAAAATAAGTAGTTATTTTTGAAAAATATGCCTTTGTTTTTGTTCGTGTTCATGCTCCAACGTCAGCAATGGAAAGATTGGTGTTTTTAGATGCACTTAGTTCCACTTTACAAAGATGCAGAACAGAAGAACATTTATTTTTAGTTGGAGATTTTAGCCCCATATGCCTTCATGTGAACGTCTCACTAAGATGATTAATGTGAATGATCTATGATATTTGGAGGCATTTTCATGACGGTCAGAGACGGTATACGTGGGCTCGTGCTCGTCACAATGTTCTGCCTCTCGCTAGATTAGATCGTTCCTATGGTTACAAACATCAGTTCGGTACTTTTAAAAGTTGTGTCATATCATCATATGGTATTGGGGTTTTTCTTTTTAAACCGAATTAAACCCCACAGTGCATACTGGCACTTCAGTACTAATTTATTGTGTAGTAAGGATTTTAAGGATGTGTTTAAAGTATTTTGGGAAGATTTTAAAAAGACAAAAGATTCATTTCAAGACCTACAGCAATGGTGGGATTCTGGAAAGGTCCGAATAAAACAGTTTTGCCAACAGTACACTCGTAATGTGAAGGCCTTGGAGGCAGAAATAATTCAATGACAGAGTTTAGCTCATTCAACAAGTTATACAGAGAGGATCTCACATAAGAAAACCCAGCTAGCTGAGCTTCGGGAACACAAGGAGCTCTGGTTCGTTCTCGTTTTTTAAGTATTGAATACCATTGAAATTTTTTTAGCCTTGAAAAGAAAAATGGGACTTTGTGCAGACTTTGCGCTCTGAGGCAGGAGTGACTTTATCTAGTCATGCGGAAATACGAACAAGAGCTTGTGGGTTTTGTGAAAACTTGTACAAGGATGAGTCGGGAAGAGGATGGGAATCTGAAAGTGTTTTTTTTTTAAAGGATTGACCCAAGTGTCAGACGGTGCCAGTGCAGAGCTCTCAGGAGCATGAAGCCTGGGGAGCTGCATAAGGCCCTTCAGGGCATGAATTCTGGGAAAGTGCCAGGAATTGACGGCCTTCCTGTTGAATTTTATAAAAAAAATTGTACAGAGGTAAGGGAGGACCTTTTGCGGGTGCTCAGTGATAGTTTGGGCTCAGGTACGTTACCGTTGAGTAGCCGTAGAAAAAAAGGAGATCTTTTAGAAATTAAGAACTGGCGTCCTGTTTCGCTCCTTGCTCCTTTGCTCAGATTATAAAATACTCTCGAAGGCTTTAGCTAACAGGTTAGCCAAAATCATAGATCAGGTGGTACATCCAGATCAGACCTATTGTGTCCCTGGTAGGACAATTTTTGACCATATTACCCTTATTAGGGATATTTTTGATGTCTCCAAGTTGCTCAAAATTAATATTGGTCTTTTTCATTAGATCAAGGAAAGGCGTTTGATAGGGTCCAACACACTTACTTGTGGAGAATTTCAGAAGCTTTTGTATTCTGTCAAGACTGTATTGATAAAGTGAAAGTGCTCTATGGTGACGTTGAGAGTGAGCTTAAGATAAACGGTGGCGTATGCACTCCTTTCAGGTTCAATAGGGGTATTAGACAGGGCTGTTCTTGGTCTGGGATGTTATATGCACTTGCTATAGAACCTTTGTTGCAACAATATTTGAGACAATATTTGTGGTTTGAATCTACCTATTTGTAAAAACAGCATTTCTTTGTCTTCCTATGCTGATGGAAGATTCTCTCTCTCTCTCTCTCTCTCACTCTCTCTCAGTCTCTCTCTTTCACAGTCTCTCTCTCTCTACCTCTCTCTCTCTCTCTCTCTCTCTCTCTCTCTGTGGAAACGGATAGAGTGCAGCCACATTGATTTGTTCTTCTAGGAAACAGCAGCTCAAAGACCGGGGAGACACACTGACGCCAGAACACACAAACACACACATTTAATCTCATCTGCACACGTGTGTGTACAGCTACATGAGCATTTATTACACACTTTAAGTGTGTTTATATAATCATTATGACTAACACATTAGAAACATAATTTACTTTCTATCTATCTATCTATCTATCTAATCTATCTATCTATCTATCTACTTATCTATCTATCTATCTATCTATCTATCTATCTATCTATCTATCTATCTATCTATCTATCTATCTAATCTATCTATCTATCTATCTATCTATCTATCTATCTATCTATCTATCTATCTATCTATCTATCTATCCATCTACTTATCTATCTACTTATCTATCTATCTATCTATCTATCTATCTATCGATTTATCTAAGTTTTACAGTGGTTTCACTCTTATCTGTCAGATAGATGTTTTACTGTACGGTTAGGACAATATTCATCCTCTAATAAGCAGCTTGGTTGTGGTGTCCCTCAGGGATCAGTCCTTGGGCCTGTGTTATTTTCTTTATATTTGCTCCCTCTGGCTACTATTTTTAAAAAACATTGTGTCTCGTTTCATTTTTACGCTGACGATACCCAACTTTACCTTCCCTTGCAACGCAATAGTGAATCTTCTCTTCAGCCGTTGTTAGATTGCCTGAATGATCTTAAGTCATGGCTGTCAAACAATTTTCTACACTTAAATGAAAACAAATCTGAGTTTATTTTGTTCGGCCCCAAGGAAAACTGTGCTTTTGACTTTGATCTTGGCCCTTTCACCCCGTATAATACAAAGTGTGCCATGAATGTAGGCTTCCTATTTGACTATAGCTTACAATTTTATAAACAGATTTCTGCTGTTGTTAAGTCATGCTTTTATCAACTGCGCCTTCTCAGTA
>NW_027508713.1:1500000-1520000 GCF_051911475.1 Siphateles boraxobius | reverse complement strand
TTATGGGCCTATTTTTCTGCTGGAGGTCCTGGACTTCTTGTTCAGATTCATGGTATGATGGATTCTAGCAAATACCAACAGATAAAAAATCAAAACCTGACGGCTTCTGCTAGAAATCTTATAATGGGCCGTGGCTGGATCTTCCATCAGGACAACGGTCCAAAACTAACATCTAAATCAACACAAAAATGGGTAACTGAGCACAAAATGAAGCTTCTGCCGTGACCGTCCCAGTCCCCAAAACTGAACCATATAGAAGACGAGTGGGCTGAACTGAAGAGGAGAAGACCCAGCATGAACTGGTGAATCTGCAGGATCTGGAGAGATTCTGTATGGAGGAATGATCTCTGATCTCAGGTCAGTTGTTCTCCAAACTCATCAGACATTATAGGTGAAAACTCAGAGCTGTTATCTTGGCAAAAGGAGGTTGCAAAAAGTATTTAATAATGGGGAGCCAATAATTATGGCCAGCGTGTTTTGGAGAAAAGCATTTATTTCATAATGTGATTCCCCCCCACTTTCAATTCCTTTACTTCAATGAAAGGATAGATTTTCGCGAATTTTTTTAATGAAAGATCAAAAGGATAAACAATGCAGATTTATTTTTTTACAGCCATTTTTGATCATATTTATCAGGGGTGCCATTAATTCTGAGCACCACTGTAGTAACTAAGCAACGCAATAAGTTAGTTTTTTGGGGGGGAAGTTACCCAATATTGTAATGCATTTCTTTTAAAAGTAACTTCCCCCAACACTGCAGACGCGTCACACACTCACATCGCACGGGCCGAACCGGGTCTCTCCACAGAACTACAGGTGTTTAAGATGCAGAGCTTACCTTGTTCAGAGGGAGCAATGTTGCTAAGCAACACAGGACACATCCACAGTAACCACGGTGACAGCGCCATGGTAACGACAGAGGAACGGACAAGGTGAAAGTGGCAGGACAGTCTCCTTGTAGAGTCAGATGAACCTGGAGAGAGAGAGGCAGTTAACAGTGTGTGTGTGTGTGTGTGTGTGTGTGTGTGTGTGTGTGTGTGTGTGTGTGTGTGTGTGTGTGTGTGTGTGTGTGTGTGTGTGTGTGTGGAGTTCAGAGGACTCAGTCAATTCACTCCAGAGAAACACAGAGAAGATGAACATGAATGAGATGAGAGTAAAACTCAGAACTCCTGCCTCATCGCTGGGTCACTGTTTCAGGTTACAGACAAATACTTAATACCAAACACGCATAAAAAAACTCCAGTGACTTCTCTGCTCCTGATCTCATCAGAATCTCTTATTTTCACTTCATTCACACACAGAGGATAATGAGTTGTAACTGCACACTCTAAAAAATCTTGGGTTATTTTTTCTACCCAAATCCTGGGTTGATTTGGATCCCCCCCATTTTTTTGGGGTTCTTTTTCCCACATTTGGCTAGTTTTTGTGTTACCCAGATACTGGGTCAGACGTAACAACCCAATGTTTGGGTAGTTTTCTTGTGTTACCCAAATCCTGGGCTTTTGCAACCTCTTCAGGAGAGAGCAGTGCAGCTTCTTCAAATTGGTGCATGTCTTCAGTAAAATACAGGTTTGTGTACATTTTATTTTATCTAAACACGTTATTGTTCTGTATATCATTTAATTTTATGCAAAGCCACATACCGGCGTGCGATTGTGAGTCGCCTAAACGAGTGTTGCTTGATCTTCGAGGGCAGGGTGTGAAGTCAGAAGTTACCCCGCTGAACATGGTCAAATACACTTGAATTACTTTCTAATATTTGTTAAATGCGCCCAACATTAACCCAACATTTGTTCTGTCCTATATTTACCCAGCCCTTGGGTTGAAAACAACCCAAAGCCCAGTGTTTTGTTTGAGTGCTGTGAGGAAGGTCAGGGCTTGATATGATCGGTGTGTCTATCGACCCCTCTATTGATCCTCAGGCAGTGTTTCTGCAGAGATGATCATAACGTCACAGGGAACAGCGGCGGCTCACGCCACAGGCTGATCACGCCACAGGCCTGAACGCAGAACTGCAGCCTCAGGCTCTGTTTCTGCAGAGATGATCATAACGTCACAGGGAACAGCAGTTGAGCGAGCGGCTCACGCCACAGGCTGATCACGCCACAGGCCTGAACGCAGACCTGCAGCCTCAGGCGGTGTTTCTGCAGAGATGATCATAACGTCACAGGGAACAGCAGTTGAGCGAGCGGCTCACGCCACAGACTTATCACGCCACAGACTTATCACGCCACAGGCCTAAACGCAGACCTGCAGCCTCTGGCGGTGTTTCTGCAGAGATGATCATAAGGTCACAGGGAACAGCAGCGGCTCACGCCACAGGCTGATCACGCCACAGGCCTGAACGCAGAACTGCAGCCTCAGGCGGTGTTTCTGCAGAGATGATCATAACGTCACAGGGAACAGCAGCGGCTCACGCCACAGGCTGATCACGCCACAGGCCTGAACGCAGACCTGCAGCCTCAGGCGGTGTTTCTGCAGAGATGATCATAACGTCACAGGGAACAGCAGTTGAGCGAGCGGCTCACGCCACAGACTTATCACGCCACAGGCCTGAACGCAGACCTGCAGCCTCTGGCGGTGTTTCTGCAGAGATGATCATAAGGTCACAGGGAACAGCAGTTGAGCGAGCGGCTCACGCCACAGACTTATCACGCCACAGACTTATCACGCCACAGGCCTGAACGCAGACCTGCAGCCTCAGGCGGTGTTTCTGCAGAGATGATCATAACGTCACAGGGAACAGCAGTTGAGCGAGCGGCTCACGCCACAGACTTATCACGCCACAGACTTATCACGCCACAGCCCTGAACGCAGACCTGCAGCCTCTGGCGGTGTTTCTGCAGAGATGATCATAAGGTCACAGGGAACAGCAGCGGCTCACGCCACAGGCTGATCATCCCACAGGCCTGAACGCAGACCTGCAGCCTCAGGCGGTGTTTCTGCAGAGATGATCATAACGTCACAGGGAACAGCAGTTGAGCCACAGGCTGATCACGCCACAGGCCTGAACGCAGACCTGCAGCCTCAGGAAACACCTCCACACTCTCATATACAGTTCATTCCTCATTTAAACATTCCCTGGTTTTTAGGTCATGTACATACACAGTCAGTAGAGACCAAAAGTGTGTCCTGAGGGGAGTTTTTACGTTTTTAATGACCCTGCAAGTTTGATTAAACCATCATATACGGACAATATTGTATATTCTTTACGGCTTTGTTCTTCCCTCATATTCAAAATATATATTACTGATATTATGCACCAGTTTCCCAGGAAATTATGATTTTGTTCTCTTAAACACATGGGATGGAAACACTGCTATATTCGCAAATGATTTAAGCAATATTACAGTTAAATTCGCAACTTTGGTTAAAAATACGCGCCACCCGTCCAATAAATTGCGATAAGCTTTGTGCTTTAATTGTTCCTTGTGATATGTAATAAAGTGTGGGGTGTGTCTGTAGCGAGAGTGTTTAATCTCTGTTTGTATATACAATATAATCATCACAGATACATGCAATACACTACATTACAGAAAGAGCTTTTTATCAGAATACGTGAAGATAATATGCTGTTAATTTGATAAACTTTTGCAAACCCATCCAGTATAATCAAAAAATGAAAGCATCTAAAATGCAATATTAAGTATAAAAAGCGTAAACAACATGATTTACGCACTAAATCCAGCATAAACCAGACGCTCAAGAGAGATGACACTAAACCTCACAGCGATTTTAGCATTTTACGCTTATGTTTGCATAAAGTCAAGAGAGACTGAGGAAATCAGATGTCATTAGTAACAACTAAAGCTGAGGTAAAACGAGAATGACAGGCCTGAAATCTGATTGAGTGTTTCGGTACAGTGTGACTGTGATCATTACGACTGGAAAAAGACATTTTTACAATCAGTAATGCAAGATCTCTTCACACACACACACACATCGATCGGTCGGTGTGGCTGTCTCGCTGTCGCCATGGCAACGCTGCAATAAGGGCTGTGCCGTTTCTCTCATTTGTGTTTCTCTGTCTCTGGATGTCTTTTGTCCCCTGCTATGATCTATGTCTCATTTCTTTTTCACAGTAGCCAGTATGGTGAAACCCCTGCGGGCTCCGTCTCTATTGATGGTGCTACAAAAATACTCCCTGATCCCAGGAGACGGGATATCAGCCGATTTATCAGGAGCGTTTCCCCCAGGAACAGCAGCTCACGCCTGGGCAACTGCTAAACTCAAGCCTCAGGCTTCATCTCGGCCTACAAGAAGTACGCCATTACACGCCCATCATTCCCAAGTGACAAAAAATATACTTTATTGTATTTGAAATATATTCCGTTTTTTCAATAGTACATTGCAAATATTCTAACAAATCTTAAAAGTATTAGCATCATGCTTTCACCTATTTTTACTTTATGCGCACTTTAAAATCATTGTACTTTAGTATATTTTAGAAAAATATACTTGAAGTGAAAATTCTGTTTATTATTTTAAAAGTGCATTTATTTGCACTTTACTTAAAAATATATTTTAGGTATATTTTAACTGTGCTGGAAATGATCAGTGTAACAATGCATTGAAAGTAAACTTTCAAGATACATTATAGTATACAATAGTAGTATTTGGAATAAGATATTACTGAGCATATACTTTTTACTCAAATATAATACACGTATGGTATATTGCTTGTATGTTTCGAAGTCACTCGTAATGAATTTGTAATGTACTTGTAACACAAATGAAGTACACTTTAATATCACTAATCAAGCATGTAATTAGACCCAAAGTATACTTGAAGTTGTTCCAATTTAGCACACAAAAGTACTCTAAATACACTTAAAGTTATGTTTCACAATAATTTAATTACAACTAAAATATACTAAGTACAAAATAAGTTGTTCCTAAATAGCACATTTTAAGTTAGCTAATCATTAACACACTTAAGTATACTCAATTAGTCTGGCTGCAAGTATACTTAGCTTTATTTTTTTCACCAAGGTTCATGCTAACATAACAAACATTATAAATGCTGTATTGATTGATGGTATGCAGTTGTACTTTATATATCACTTGATCTCTGCACTGGTTTCATGCTCTCGTCTCGCTCCACACAATCTTTCTTCTAACATGATAAAATCATTGAGACTCAAATCAATATTACACATGCAGTTATTCATCCAGTAAGTGGCGTATAATAAGAGGCTCGCGATCGATGACCATCTGAATCTGTTCATCAGATCAATGAAGTTACTTACTAATAATAAAACCTTTTTTTTAATTACTATTCAATCCCGCAGAGCGTCTGATTCTCCCATGCAGCGTCTCGTTCCCTACTCGGGGAACTATGGTTGGTCACATTCGTAGATGTTTTTTACATATTTAACACACTTTTGTGTACAAATTTGTCCCTAAAATATGCATGGATAAGAAAGTAATGTAACGTACGTAGGACAGTAAGAGCTGTGTGTGTAAACCTTGCACACCTGGGATGCCGGTTCGAGCGAGACTGCTTACACACACACACACACCCACCCACACACACACACACACACACACACACACACACACACACACACACACACACACACACACACACACACACACACACACAGATTGTCACTGAGGTTCACATTGACTGATTTTAAACAAATGAAGGAAGACACATTTAGATCCACAGCCTTATGGAAATCAGACACATGATACTGACTGAACGAAGTTGGCTACATACAAACCACACACACACACACACACACACTCACACACACACACTCACCCACACGCATGAGTGCACACAGACATATACACACACACACACACACACACAAGTGCACGATGCGCACACACACACACACACACACACGAGTGCACACACACACACACACTCACCCACACGCATGAGTGCACACACACATATACACACACACACACAAACACACACACACACACACTCACCCACACGCATGAGTGCACACACACATACACACACACACACACACACACACAAGTGCACGATGCGCACACACACACACACACACACACACACGAGTGCACACACACACACTCACACACACTCACCCACACGCATGAGTGCACACACACATATACACACACACACACAAACACACACACACACACAAAAGCCCCATTGGATTGATTAGTCCAGACAGGAGTGTCACACTTCCATCAACACCCTCAAACACACGGTTCGTCTCCGTCAGTGAATGAAGTGAAGAGCCCATAACACACACTCACACACACACACACACGAGTGCACACACACACACACGAGTGCACACACACACACTCACACTAACTCACCCACACGCATGAGTGCACACACACATATACACACACACACACACACAAGTGCACGATGCGCACACACACACACACACACACGAGTGCACACACACACACACTCACCCACACGCATGTGTGCACACACACATATACACACACACACACACACACACACACACACACACACACACACACACACACACACACACAAAAGCCCCATTGGATTGATCAGTCCAGACAGGAGTGTCACACTTCCATCAACACCCTCAAACACACGGTTCGCCTCCGTCAGTGAATGAAGTGAAGAGCCCATAACACACACTCACACACACACACACACACACGCAACACACACCGACAGCTGAAGATCCAGCCAATGACGAGGCGTCTCTGCTGTTCTGCTCCGCAGAAATGTCTAGTAAATTTCACAAATAATTACTATGAAAGCTTGTTTCCGCCACAGAATAAAAAATAAAAAAGGTAATTGCGACTCTTTATCTCAGGAATCTGACTTTATTTCTCAAAATTGCGAGATATAAAGTCCGAATTATGAGATATAAACATGCAATTTTGAGGAAAAAAGTCACGCAATTCTGACTTTATAACACAATTCTGAGAAATAAAGTCAGTCTTTTTTTCCTTAGAATTGGACTTTATGAGTATATATTTCGCAAGTGCGTGTTTATATCTTACAATTCTCACTTTATAACAACCAATTACGACTTTATATCTCCCAATTGCATGTGAAAAAAGACACAATTACGAGATATAAACTCGCAATTGTGAGATAAAAAGTTGCAACTATCGTTAAAAGGGGTGGTTGATTATGATTTCACTTTTCTAACTTTAGCTAGTGTGTAATGTTGCTGTTTGAGCATAAACAACATCTGCAAAGTTACGACCCTCAAAGATATTTCCTTTTAAAGAAATCGCTTTTATTAGGACTACAACAAACGGCTGGTAGGGACTACAATGAGCAACTTCACGGGTTAGTGACATCACTAACCCTAAAAGTTACATAAATCCACCCCCGGAACACGATTTATAGATGATCAAGACAGAATATGCTAATCAATGACTAGAAGATAACTCCACATAAGCTACATAAAGTCCATCTTTGTCTTACTCCAGTTTGAACATAAAAGACTAAAAGTTTTTGAAATTTTCAGTGTGTGTCTGTGTGAGGTAAAAGGACACCAGCTCTTGAAGCTCCGCCCTCTGAGCAGCAGCTCATTTGCATTTAAAGAGACAGACTCAAAAACGGTGCGTTTTTGCTCACCTTCAAAAATTGACAAATTTAACATGTTATATTAATTTATCTGTGGGGTATTTTGAGCTAAAACTTCAAATGCACACTCTGGGGACATCAGAGACTTATTTTTAGGGCTGGGGGAATTAACGTGTTAATCGTTGCGATTAATTTGAGATGTTTAACTCATTTTTAAAAAATAACGCAATTGACGCAGCACTTTTTTTTTTGCCTCGTTTTAATGACTTCCTGTTGCGGCTGCAATTGTGAGTGTGCCGAACCAAGTCACCCTGTCATTAGGGCTGAGAGAAAAATCGATTCACCTAGCTATCGCAAATTTTTGTTTTAAAATTCTAAAATAGATTTTTTTATTCCAGAATCGATATTAAAGGGTTAGTTCGCCCATTTATGACATGAAGTTGTATGGAATCCTTACCAGCACTATAGTGCATACACACTGACGCACTCTGTAGTCGCCTCCCTGGTCAGAGTTCTGGCCGCTGGAAGTTTTTCAAGAAAGTTAGTTTCATGGTTAGTTTCCGGGGCCTCAAAACTGTGAGGCCCCGGAAGCTTGATTAATTTAACACACAAAAAACACGACGGTCAAAATTCATACCTCAGTTTTAATCGGCACTATTTTCTTTCCATTTCTATTAATTCCCGGCTGCTGTCAACGTCAACAGTGCGCACGTTTCGATCAGCTTTTCCATAGTGTTTACACAATCGATTACGAAACGACCTTAAAAAGTAGAAAATGAATGATGGTGCGAACTTGTAAATTTCCAGGCTGTGACCACAAGAATGTGCCGGGATCACCGTTCAGATTCCATCGTTTTCCTGTTTCGGATATAGCTACGAGACAGCTTTGGCTGGTTGCCATCGGCTACTCTGCGGGAGCTAAAATATCCAGAATCAAGGATTATCGTGTGTGTAGTGCTCACTTCAGCGAAGACGATTACATCCCCAACCAAGGAGGAAAAAGAAAAAAACTGATTTTAAAGAGTTTTGCTGTACCAGTACCACGGGTAAGCTCTATTTACTAACTTTATGATCCCATGTCTAAACTATACGGTAGACAAGCTGATGTTTAGACTCCAGTGGAAAACACGTGAAAATATGTCTAGTATAAAAACAGTATATAGGGATATAGGTACAATTTGCTGAGAAAACTATTTGATTGAACACACACACACAAGTTCGGCATCGGTATACTCCGGTTCATAAAGGTATCCCTTTGGTGTTGTGCTAAAATTACTTTCATCCTCATCTGTTCCGTCTGACATTGTGCTAAAATTGGTTTCATCATCAGAAGTTTCGCAGTCGGACATGTTGTCGGCGAGTCGCGCTATCAACAGCTGATCGGAACGTACGCACTGTTGACGTTGACAGCAGCGCGGATTGATAGAAATGGAAAGAAAATAGTGCCGATTAAAACTGAGGTATGAATTTTGACCGGCGTGTTTTTTGTGTGGTAAATTAATCAAGCTTTGAAACGCAAATAATTTTTTCACGTAAAAACTAACCGGGAGTACTTTCTTGAAAAACTTCCAGCGGCCAAAACTCTGACCAGGGAGGTGACTACAGAGTGAGTCAGTGTGTATGCACTATAGTGCTGGTAAGGATTACATACAACTTCATGTCTTAAATGGGCGAACTAACCCTTTAATTAAAATTCAATTGCTCTATTTTTGTCCTTGGTTGTAGATGAGGTTGACAGAAGTTAACCACTTTCGTTCCAACAGAGGATGAAATGTGTGTTATCTTTGAGTGTTGAGTGATATAATATACAAGTGGACGTGTGGAAGACACGTGAGACTGAAAGCACTGAAAAGCCCTCATACTGAGAGAGAGATTAGACAATAGAGCTGCACGATTCATCTTTAAAAGACGTGATCTCGATTCAAACACCCACGGGATCTTTCATTTCGTCTGTCTATTAAACTTTGACAAAATCATATCGCAACATTCAGAGCTGTGCTGTGCTACTGCTGACCCGGAGAGAGTTGTCATGAAACAGCTTTAGAAACAGTCTTTTCAAACTCATAGTATCATTATTTCTGTGATGCAATAGTTACAATTATCATAGAAGTACTTGGATAAAAGTTTAAAGTTCAAATATGAACACTGATGTCTATGTTAGCGATCAAAATCAGCTTTTGATAGAAACTTAAAATAATGCATTTATTGATTGTATTGTTTCGCCACTAAGTGGCGACAAGTGACTGTTAAAAAATGTATTTGTTATTGGATCATTAATTCAAGAGAATGTAGAATTGTATGATGCTTCTGAAATAAAAGTCAGAAAGATGTGATGATTTGTTTTTGTAAATATGACTTATCTTATACATCATGTACAGTCTGTATAAGTGTATGATTTAACTTTTCCCGATTGGTCTAGTGTTTAAAAAATTGCAATATATTGCAATATCGAATCGCAATACATATCGTATCGGCACCCAAGTATCGTGATAGTATCGAATCGGGAGATAGGTGTATCGTCCCAGCCCTGCCTGTCATGACGGAGAAGGACAAGGATGGAGTTTTAGGAGGAATTTTTGCATTTAAAATGTTGCCTGATGGCGTGTTTGACAAAACAAAGA
Source organism: Siphateles boraxobius (assembly GCF_051911475.1). Classification (NCBI taxonomy): domain Eukaryota; kingdom Metazoa; phylum Chordata; class Actinopteri; order Cypriniformes; family Leuciscidae; genus Siphateles; species Siphateles boraxobius. The sequence continues at coordinate 1,509,857 of NW_027508713.1, read as the reverse complement.
TGGTGTTTTTTTAATTTGCAAAGCTGAATTAAAATACCATAGAAGCAATTCGTCTTTAATATACCATTTAAAAGCAAAGTACCCAGGTGATAGCAACGTAACTAGCGAGGCTACAGGAAGGCCTCGCCAATCCACGTCACTGCAGTACAGTAATCGTGGCAGGCCCTGACCAAACCTGTAACTGAATAAATAACCGATGCTTTAGCTAAATGGATAGCCAGAAACTGCCGCCCAGTTAGCACTGTGCTAGACGAGGGACTGAGAGAAATCATTCAGATTGCATCAGGAGACACGTCTTACAATCTACCCTCGAGAAAAGCGATTATGTCGAGGGTACACAATCTGTATGACAGCGAGAGGGCGCTGAGGATGGACATATTAGAGAAAGTAAAATATGATGCTCTCACAGGAGATCACTGATCATCTGTGAGCAATGACAACTACTTGAGCGTCACAGCACACTTCACAGATGAAGAGTGGCGATTGCGTTCGTTTACCCTTACTGTGAGTCAGACCACAGAGCGCCACTTTGCAGAGGCATGCGCTGAACATTTTTTGGAAGTTGCTAAAGATTAAAAGTGGAGCAAAAGTTAACAACACTTGGGATGGACAGTAGGGCTGTCGCGATAACTGCTATATTGTAGTACCGCGCTGCTGACAGGCTAACCGCAGAGGAATGCAAGTAACCGCAGCAACCTTCTTGTTTTGAACTTTGTGCATGTATAAATGGCATCAGCGGCAGCGCTGGTCAGCATCAACAGCGCGAGGAAGCCGCAGGGATAAAAATCGGCGAGTCACGCATTGAATCAATGCCATTGGTCTCTATTAAGTGAAGCATCAGCTTCAGCGTTACACATGCGACGCATTGCTGGTCAGCTGAGCCTTGAAAAGTGGAGCTCAAAGTTAAAGATAGTTAAAGGTGCTCTAAGCGATGTCGGGTGACGTCACTTCTTGCGCACTAACCCCACAAACCCTTCTTGTCGGTTATTGGCTGGGACCTGTGTGTTATGTTTCATGGTGCGGGTTAGCCCAGTTTGTGTTTGTTGCCGTGTTTGGAGCCTGGGCTGTCTACAGAGACCGCATTTTTTTACAGTGTGTTCAGGGGAGAGGCAGCTAGGGGATAGTGAGGAGATGTTTGGTGTATGTGACAAAAAATGCTTCGGCCTAAAAAACGCGTGACACCGCTTAGAGCACCTTTAACACATTGGGCCCTATCTTGCACCCAGCGCAATTGACTTTGTACACAACGCATGTATCATTCCTTATTTTGCACCCGACACACATCAGACTTTTTCCCTCCACAGGCGCATGTTGGTAAATTAGCGAATGAACATGCGGTCCTGGTAAATCTAGCTTATACATTTACCCAAATTATTATACGCCCGTTTAACCGTAGCTAATTCGGGTGGGTTTCTCCCATCCCCATTCAATGTCACTTCTCTGTCTTTCACGGCCCTGACGAGAACGTCGGTCTCCTCGGCTGGGAACCGCTCCTGGCGTCTTCTGTGTGGGTTTATCCCCCTCTTTATTTCATTGTGTGCTCTCTCTCTCTCTCTCTCTCTCTCTCTCTCTCTCTCTCTCTTTGTGTTTCTCCTCTCTTTCTGTGTCTTATGTGTGTGTTCTATCCGTCTTTGTGTGTGTGTGTGTGTGTGTGTGTGTGTGTGTGTGTGTGTGTGTGTGTGTGTGTGTGTGTGTGTGTGTGTGTGTGTGTGTGTGTGTGTAATTTATTACAATTTACTGAAATGTTTCAAACATTTCCACTGCAGAAATGCGACAGAACTGGGGGAGAGCAGCACATCTCCTGTTCAGTGGTGTTACCAGCATGGTGCCTCTTGTCCAGAGTTATGGAGCCATCAGATGATGACCCGGTCTATGTGTTGAGGTTCAAGAAGGTGTTTACCACAGAGCTAAATGGAAGGAAAGCAACAACCTCACATGGCTACTGCCCTGGACCCCAGGCTTAAGGACCCGAAGTGTCTTCCCAAAGACGAAAGGAATGAGGTAAGGAACTCAATTAGCAACCTGGTAAAGGAAGAGAGGCTGACGCAACAAGCATCTGCAGACATAGCAGGACAACAGAAGAAGAAGAGCAGTATGTCAGTCTTATTACTTGGTTCATCCGATTCAGATTCAGATGATGAATAGTCCATAGACAACTGCCTGGACCGCTACAAATCAGAGCCCAAAATTGACATGGAGCAGTGTCCACTGCAGTGGTGGTCAATGAGAGAAGGAGCACATGTACCTGTCAACACCTGCAACCGCAGTGCCTTGTGAGAGGTTGTTCTCACTCTCAGGCCACATTGAAAAGAAAAAGAGCTTCTTTGTCCCCTGATAATGTAAACCGACTGGTCTGTCTCAGTTGCTGGCTTAGTCAAGTCAAGTTACATTTATTTATATAGCACTTTTTACAATACAGTTTGTATCAAAGCAGCTTTACAGAGATAATAACAGGAAAATAATGCAAAGAAATTAGTTTCCAGAAGAAAATAGCATCACAGTCCAGCTTAAGTAAGCTCAGTGATGTTTCATTTTTGTTTCAAAAAAGTTATTCATTTAGTTCATTTATATATATATATACTAGGGGTGAAACGATATATGTATTCGTATTCGAGGCTTTCGGTTCGGTACGCATTACAAACCGAACGATTTATTGGACCATTTTTCCTGCCGACCAAAATCCGTGCTGGCGCGACCAATACAATGTTGCGCAATATCAAATGGCAAACGTAATGAAAGCGTAACGAAAATGAGCTACTCATTATTTTGTGCTTCACGGACCATTTATCAGTTTGGACCATCAATGTCAGGCTTGCGCTGCAGCCGATCTTGATCAAGCGACACTGTAAACAAAGCATTTGAATTCGCCACTGAAGTAATAACACTGCTGCGAGATCTAATGAGAAGCATTAAAATGTATCCGTTATTAACGGATCAAACAGCGCTGACGTGGAAACCAGGAGAAACATTGTTCCATGAATGAACTAGTTATAGGTTTTAAGTCCACAGATCAGCAACATTCACCATGGATTAGTAACACTAACTTGTAACCATGGAATTTGGCAGAATTAATAAAATGCTTTCAAGTACATCACACATCTTTTACAGCACTTCAAAACTAAAATATTATCATATTTAAATGTTATTTTTAATCTGATGACCAAAACATTATTTGTTCATCCTTCAAAGATTACCCCATTTATAAAACTAAAAGTTTCAAGATGTAGGAAAACTCACACTTATTAAAAAATATTTTTTCTTTTAATAAATAGGAAATTTCTCTGGCATTTCTTTCTTTTTGCTGTATAAAAAATGTACTGAACCGTGTCACCCCTGTATCGTATCAAACCGAACCATGAATTTTGTGAACCGTACAAGGGTAATTGTTACTAAGCCTGCCCTGGGTACACCAATGTTCTTGTCCGTTGCCCTCACAGATTCTTGCAGCTAAGCTTATGTACATTTACATTCCAATAAAGGTTATTGATAACATGCTTCTGAAGTTTGCACCATTACAATACTTATAGGCAACTAGTCATCATATCTTCCGCTCCATGAAACACATTAATGCACAGTAGTACACATATATGGTTCTTTAATGTATTTGCATTGTACTAAAATGCGTTCATTTTCAATGGGCATATATATGCGGCTGAAACAGGAAGCCTAGTCCATCCCATTTTTCAACAATAACATTTTAATATAACATAATGGCCTTTAGAAAAATGTTTTTTGAGGAGGTGGGGTAGTACACTATAGGCCCCTGTGGCGCGGCCTAAGCTTTTGTCCTAAATGGAATTTTTTCCCTTACATTACTTTTGCTTTTATACTTTAAGTAGTTTTGAGACCAGTACTTTTACACTTTTACTTGATTAAAAAACTTGAGTTAAGTTCAGTTCAACTTCTAGAGAAGTCTTTTTAAACCCTAGTATCTATACTTCTACCTGAGTAATGAATGTGAATACTTTTGACACCTCTGAACCTCAGTGGTTCTTCTGATACTCAAAAAGTGCTGCAAAACACAAGATTGAACCTCATTAGTTTTTGCTGATGCTCAAATGTGCTGTGTAACTCACTAGAATGAACCTTATTGTTGTTGATGAAGCTCAAACATGCTGTGTAACACATGGGAATGAATCTCACTGGTTCTTGCGGAAGCTCACACATGCTGTGTTACAGGAGAATGAACCTCATTGGTTCTTTTGGATACTCAAAAAGTGCTGCATAATACATGAGAATAAAACTCACTGGTTCTTGAGGAAGCTCAAAAGTGCTTCGTAACACGAGAATGAACCTCATTGGTTCTTGCTGAAGCTGTAATGTGCTACGTAACACCACTGTGTTGCATTTCAAAACACAATTGGTTCAATTGATTCAAATTTTCAAAAAAGCCAAGTTTCTCCCAACACCACCTCCAGTGCTAAATCCACTAATAGGCCTATGTGATTTTATGTATGTTTAATAAGGATGGAAAAAAACAAGGAATATTTATTCTTATGAACCAATGGAATCACCCAGTTGCATAAACTCCCACTCATACAAGCCTGGAGAATCATGACTGTTAATGAAGAGGGAGGGATTATCATTAATTAGACAAAATCTGTAGAGTACAAAAAGACCAAATGACAGCATCTCAACAGTGTGATTAGCTGTTGAACAATGGCAGGAAGTTGGTGTGCTGTTCAGTCTCTGGCATTTTGTGTTTGGTTCTGTGCCCTTTGTCATGCTGTTCCAAAGTGGAGTAATCTTCCCCAGAATCCTCAAACTTTGATGTTCCAGCAAACTGACCAGCGGGTTCAACAACCAGTTCAACAAGTTAGTCAACAGTTTCCTCAGCAGTTTCAACAGTCAGTTCAACAGCAAGCTAGTCAACAGTTTCCTCAGTCAGTTCAACAACCTAGTCAACAGTTTCCTCAGCAGTTTCAGCATAAGCAGCCAGTGGCACAGGCAGAGCCCCTTGACAAATGTACTGTAGCTGATTATGAGCAGATCCAATGTGGACCACCTGGTATCAGTGGTGCTGAGTGTGCAGCTATCAACTGCTGCTTTAATGGACAGCAGTGTTACTATGGGAAGGCAGGTAAGAGTTGAGTCCATGTAAAGGTGTTCATGTTAAACTGATCTTCAGCAATAACCTGCTCTTTTACCTTGTTCCAGTGACTGTCCAGTGTATAAGAGATGGTCAGTTTGTGGTAGTGGTGGCTAGAGATGTTACGCTGCCCAGATTGAGCCTGGATTCAGTCCGTCTCCTGGGTGGAAATGATCCAGCTTGCAGTCCTGTGGGATCCACACCTTTCTTTGCTATATATCAGTTCCCTGTCACTGCATGTGGCACAAGCATGATGGTGAGTAGCTGCTTGTGGTTTTGTTCTGCATGGCTTGGAATGGACTGGATGCCAATGGTTACTATTTGCAGGAGGACAGTGGATATGTGGTGTATGAAAACAGAATGACCTCCTCGTATGAAGTGGGAATGGGACCACTTGGTTCCATCACAAGGGACAGCCATTTTGAGTAAGTGATGTAACATTATCAAATGTTTATCTTTGATAAAAGCATACAAGCTCACTGTTTGTTGTCCAGGCTTCTCTTCCAGTGTAGGTACTCTGGCAGTTCTGTGGAAGCTCTTGTTGTGGAGGTCAACACTGTTCCTCCACCTCCACCAGTAGCTGCTCCTGGACCCCTCAGGGTGGAGCTTAGACTGGCAAATGGTCAATGTGTCACCAAAGGCTGTGCAGAAGGTAAGTGTTTGTCCCATTTATGCCTAAATCCTTTCTAAAACTCAAAGTTGCAGCAGTTTCAAGTTAAGCATTGTATTCTTCCTCAGGGGACGAGGCGTACACATCCTACTACAGTGATGCTGATTATCCGGTCACAAAAGTCCTACGGGAACCTGTGTATGTTGAGGTGCGCATTTTGGAGAGGACTGACCCCAACATTGTCCTGATGCTGGGACATTGCTGGGCGACATCAACCCCTAGTCCACTCAGTCTACCTCAGTGGGACCTTCTGGTTGATGGGTGAGTAAGGCTAGTCTTGATCCATCTAGTGTGCAGTAAGGTGTTTCTGACTGCCTCTTTGCCTTTCAGATGCCCTTACCAGGATGATCGTTACCTGACCACATTGGTTCCAGTGGCTGGATCATCTGGTCTTCAGTTCCCAACCCACTACAAGCGCTTTGTTGTGAAGATGTTCACATTTGTAGATCCAGCATCACTGGCTCCTCTGCAGGAAACGGTACAGTACCCAGTGTTTCAGTTTTCAATTGTCTCTTGGTTCCTAATGCCAGCTTTGGTTCTCGTCTCAGGTCTTCATCCATTGCAGTACAGAGGTGTGCCATCCCTCTTCTGGCTCTTGTCAGCAAAGTTGCTCCAGGCAAAGTCAGTGCTTCCTGTTATTTAAACGGTTTAATTTTGCTTGTGTGTTAAAAGTTGTGGGAGTGTTAATTTGTTTGTATTCTTGCAATTCTAGGAAGGGACGTCCATTTAAACACTACCACTTCTGGGCAAACTGTGGTTTCTAGTGGAGAAGTGAGACTGATTTCTATGAGTATTTAATAAATCATATTAAACATTGACCTTGTCTGACCACATTTTGTGCAATGCTACCAACATGAAATTATTTTATTTGGTATGTTGAGGACAGCTGTAACTTCCAGACTGTTACAAATATTTTATTTTTTGCCATTGAGGCCCATTGTCTTAGGGGAAAAACCTCTATGGAAGGCAGAGAGGTAGATCATAAAGCACCTGTCAATTTGTTCTTGCTGAAGCTCAAACATGCTGTGTAACACAAGATCCCCTTTCACACAGCGCATTGATCGTGGGAAATTGCCGTAATTTCTAGAGTGCCTTCTGTTGCTGGGCTAAGAAATTGCAGCTCAAAGAAAACTATAGACACTGCTGAGACATTACATGTCACATCGATGTCACATGTCTTTATGGGATTTTAACGGGTTGTGTGTGAACGCACTCTCTGATTCTGGAAAATCACTGGCAGTGTGAATGAACCAAAGTCAAACGAACCCGGGTCAAATCCCAGGTCACTTTATCCGTGTATTTTCCGGAATCTCTGTGTGAAAATGGCTTTGGTGAGTGAAGAGAGTGAAGCGCTTCTGGACCGGACTGAATACGCACTTGATTTGAAATTGAGGAAGACTAACTTGAAAGACCTGTTGAGGCCGTGTGTCCCATTGCTTATGCGTTTGAGCTGATATGGCGTGGGAACCGAGCTAGGGTGACCACCTGGCTATTGATCTGTTGCAGGTCAGCAGACCTGATTATGCGGGAAACGAGGGAGAGAACTTACTATTATACTAGGTGAATAAATATTGATTTTATATTAGATGTCTTATTGCAGTGATGTTAACATGCTTTAAATTGCTAAAAGGCTTTATAAAAATGTTAATGACGGTGCCGACCGAACATCACTAATATAAAACAAATTTTAACACAACGGGTCTATTCAATCTAAACAATTAAGTGAAAATAAGAATCCAATCGCTAAAAAGCACACTAGAAAGATTAAATGTGTTCTTACCGGATTCAGTGCATCTTGAATTTACATTTTTTTTTTTTGTCTGATCTGGCAGCTTAGAGTAGGGCCTTCTCATTCATTATGTGTCTGTGGAACTCCTGGCCTGTCAATACTCCCGTTTTCCCCGGGAGTCTCCCGTATTACACATCCATCTCTCCTGCCCCCTTCCCGTTTTGTTATTTCTCCCGTGAAACTCCCGTAATTAGTATGGCCCAAATCTCGTTATATGCAGGGAATCAAACGGCGCACCTCATTTTAATGCAAACATGTTAAATGCGTAGTTTATTCCAAGTGCGTTGTATCTTTTTTTATGGGCATGATGAGCGATGCTCAATTTACAAATGAATCACTCTTTTTTTTAAGTCGATTATGTTCAAAGACTTCATCAAACATGTTGGCAGATCTGTCTAAATCGGTTCGCGAATCAGTTTGAATGATCTGTTCGGTTTCCTGCACGCCTAGAGATAGATTCAAGGAGTCGAAAAAGAGGTTTGAAAAAGCCGTGAAGGAGGCTAAACGACTGTACTCAGAGAGGCTGCAGCACCAGTTCTCTGTTGACGACTCCGCTTCTGTCTGGAGAGGGCTTAGGCAGATTACAAACTATAAGCCCAGAGCCCCCCACACCACTAATGACTCTCGCTTGGCTAACGACCTGAATGTATTTTACTGTAGATTCGACAGGCAATTGGGCAGTCCTGTTCTACACCCCTCTTCACCAGAGCTCCCTCCCCATACCACAGCGTTGGCTCTCTTCATTCAAGAGGGTGAAGTAAACAGACTCTTCAAGAAGCAGAACCCACGAAAATCAGCCGGGCCAGACTCCATCATGTACCAGCTTGTCTTAAGTCCTCCACCATTATCCCTGTGCCCAAAAAGCCAAGGCCTATAGGACATAATGACTACAGACCCGTCGCCTTGACCTCGGTGGTAATGAAGTCCTTTGAGCGGTTGGTGCTGGCCCACCTCAAATCTATCACAGACTCTCTCCTGGATCCCCTGCAGTTTGCCTACAGAGCCAATAGGTCTGTGGATGACGCAATCAACATGGCTCTGCACTTCACCCTGCAGCACCTGGACTTTCCGGCAACCTATGCCAGGATCTTGTTTGTGGACTTCAGTTCCGCCTTTAATAACATCATCCCTGCCCTGTTACAGGACAAGCTCACCAAGCTCAATATACCGGATTCTACCTGTAGGTGGATTACGGACTTTCTGTCTGACAGGAAGCAGTGCGTTAAGCTGGGGTCACAAGTCTCTGACCCCCAGTTTATCAGCACCGGCTCCCCTCAGGGCTGCGTCCTTTCTCCTCAGCTTTTCTCCCTATACACCAACAGCTGCACCTCCAGTCACCCATCCGTCAAACTCTTGAAGTTTGCGGATGACACCACCCTCATTGGGCTCATCTCTGATGGGGATGAGTCTGACTACAGGTGGGAAGTTGACAATCTGGTGTCCTGGTGTAGTCAGAACAATTTAGAGCTCAATGCTCTAAAGACAGTGGAGATGGTAGTGGACTTTAGAAGGAGTACAGCCCCACCTACTCCCATCAACCTGTGTGACTCCCCAGTAAACATTGTGGAGTCCTTCTGTTTCCTGGGCACTATCCTCACCCAGAACCTAAAGTGGGAACTGAACATCAGCTCCCTCGCCAAGAAAGCACTTCAGCGGATGTATTTCCTACGGCAACTGAAGAAATTCAAGCTCCCGAAGACAATGATGGTTCACTTTTATACAGCCATCATAGAGTCCATTCTTACCTCCTCCATCACCACATGGCATGCTGCTGCCACGGCCAAGGATAAGAGCAGACTGCAGCGTATAATCCGCACTGCGGAGAAGGTGATTGGTTGCAATCTGCCTTCCCTCGAGGACTTGTAATCCTCAAGGGCGCTGAAACGGGCGAAGAAGATTGTGGCAGATCCCTCCCATCCTGGTAATTCCCTGTTTCAGCTACTCCCCTCTGGCAGAAGGCTGCGGTCCGTCAAGACCAGCACCTCACGTCATAAGAACAGTTTTTTCCCTTCTGCTACTGGTCTCCTTAACAAGGCCTTGAGCTCTCAGTGACACTGGCTTTAAACTTGAACTTATTGCTATTGTTGCACTTTGGCATATTTGCACCATTGCTTTATTGGATACCCCATGTGGGCACATTTGTGGTGTTATTATAGCATGTACCTTATATGTTGTATGTTATATGTATGCACCTCCTGCCAAAGTAAATTCCTTGTCTGTAAATATTCAAGGCGATTAAAACCCCCCATTCTGATTCTGATTCTGAATCACTGAAGCGCTTTCATTTCACACTGGACTCGGAGTCGTAA